>NC_056739.1:1682985199-1683176083 GCF_019279795.1 Protopterus annectens | reverse complement strand
CAGCAAGCCCATATCTGCAGCTTAGCGCTTTGGCTCTTGTGGCTGTTGCTAATAGAGTCAATAAGCTAATAACTTTCAATTATGGTTAAAAAAAAAAACAAGATTACCTGAGTTTCATATACTTTTGTTTCCATCTGTACGAGGTACCTAGTCTCCTCCTGCTCTACTTAATGTCACATACGAATTTTTATTTTAAGTGAACATACTTGGGTTTTATTTCAGTTTTTCTTTTTATTACACTGTCCACTAATAGTTTGTTTACGCAATCCAGAAGCATGAAATTGTGCATAGGATGAAAAGAAGTTACTAGACTAATGGCCTAGGGTCCTTACAAGCCTAGTGAAGTTCTTACCCTTATTTCCATGATCTGTACCAACTGTCCATGTCAAAGAGGGACACAGGTGGAACCCCAGCTTGAATTTACGGTCACCCATTCAATCATCCAGATTGCGTTTGAAGAGGGCCGATGAGGTGCTCTGACATGAAGTGGGAGACTGTTCCAAAGGTGTGATAACCTCTGGGAGACAAATCTGTCCCTCCAGATGATTTTACTAATGTCGCATACCAGGTTAAGGTTATGGATATGCAGAATTTCCAATAACTCAGGGTCAGACATTGCCTTGTATGCGAGGCAGAGATCACCTCTGAGTAGTCTGTATGAAACAGAATAAAGTGACAGTTATTTCAGATCATCACATAGGGCAGATGCTGAAGACCTTGAATCTTCTTTGTGAGGAACCTTTGTGGCTTCTCCAATTGCTGCAGGTGTTTAGAAAGGTACATACCAAAATGGGTGTTGTACCGATTATTGGTCTGATGAGGGAAGAGTACAGGGAGGTTGTAACTTCTTTTTTTCGGAGGCAATACCTTTACTTATGAGATGACAATACAGAATACCTTTCTTACCACTGTGAAGACATGGTGGTCAAAGTTAAGTTTGCTGTCAATCTGTGTGCCCACATTTGTTGTTGCTACTGATGTGGTAGTTAGCAGGAACATTACTTTTACAGAAAGGAAGGATACTTTTTTTTGTTTTTTGCATTGAGTTTAAGGCCATGTCTTTGGCACCAATCATTTGCTTGTTCAAGACCCTCTTGAGGGATGTTGACATCATTTGGAGATTCTATGACCGCTCCGAGTTTGCAGTCACCAACACGCTGTCAGCCACAGACCTTTAGTTTTTGCTTGCACTTCAGAGAAATAGATTCCAAACAGTAGAGGTCCCAGGACTGATCCCTGTGAAACACCACTGATTACAGATCTCCTGTTGGCAGTGGATTCCCCTATTTTGACTATATGAGGTCCATCAGTGAGCCAGTTAGCAACCCATCTAATGACATAAGGGCTTATGCCTAGTTGGGTGGATTTGTCAAGGATGCCTGAGTGGGGGATAGTGTCAAAATGCCTTGGCCAAGTCCAGGAAGGCTGTGTTCACAGATTTCCCTTTGTTCAGGGAATTGGTGATGGTCTTGAAGAAGTCCACCAGGTTTTACAGGCATGATCTCCCTTTGACAAATCCAAACTGAGTAGGGTCAAGTGTTTGTAGATTACCTATATCTTTGTTGATAAGGTCCCATGATTTGCTCCACTTCCTTGCAGATAAGGCTAGTCAGGCTAATAGGTCTAAAGTTTCCAGGGTCAGTGGAAGCACCACCTTTGTGCAAGGGAATGATGGTGGCTGCTTTCCATTCAGCTGGTACAAAGTCGGTGCTTAGACTATGATTGAAGAAAGTACCCAATGGTGTTGCTAACTGATGTTGGAGCTCATGTAGGATGCAGCCTGGGATGCTATCAGGTCCCATGGATGCTGTGTTTCTGGCCTTAGAGAAGGCATTTACGACCTGCACTTTAGAGATACAAGAAAGGGGATAGGTGGGAGGGATGTCATGGGGTACTTGTGGTGGGGACAAAGGAGTAAAGTTTTCACAGCTATTGGCCAACAGATTAGCTATGTCCACAGGCTCAGTATATGTGGTATCATTAACTACCAGTTCTGCATGCGTAAACTAAATGTCTCACACAGATATTTTGTTGTTCATCTTAAACAACCTAGAGGCATTTTTCACTCTTTACATGAGCTTTTATCACCTGGCTCCCTCTCCAACAGTTTAAATCCATTTCTTTACAGCAATCTAACTATATTTTATGACTGCAAATGTAGATGACTGCTAAAGTCCCAATCATTTCTCCCCAGTCTCCATTATCAGCAGCCAAACACCTTTTCTGCAGTTAAGCACATGCTCATTATATTTTATACCTTTAGTTCGTTACATGTAGTTCCCTTTAGGGAACAGTAGACTTCTTAGTGTGTTAATTACACAACCATCTCTTTCAGTTCAGAGTTACTAATACTTCCTGAAACAAGACTTGAGGATTAAACCTATTTTAAAGGCATCTGTTAGCTGTTATCGTACGCTGTATCAAATGTTAACTGTGATCAACACTGTAGTGCAGACATCAGTTGCATACAAAATAAGTTAGCTCATCAGTTTGCTAGACTGTAATAAGGCTTAAAGAGATTTTTGTTTGCTGTAATTCTGCTTGTGTGTGTGTAAATTTATCTATATATATGGATTCACTTCAGAAGCCCAAAATACTGAAATCTCAAATTTCACTATCTCGAGCCCAAGAAGTCGAATCCACAAAACAACGAAAAGTAAAAAACGCAAGATTCAAAACCTCGAATACCTAAGTTTTGAATTTCATGGTTTTACTACACACACACACACACACACACACACACACACACACACACACACACACACACACACACACAAAATCACTGTACTAGAGACTTAGGAACACAGGGGGACAGTGATCTCGCCTTCGATAACCACATCGCCACAACAGTCAGGAAATCCTTCTATGTGGCACACCTCATCACTAAGGGCTTTTAATCTAGAAAAAAGGAGGTAATTGTCCCACTGTACTCATCTCTCATTAGACCAATTATAGAGTACAATGCCCCATTTGGTATGTACCTCACAAGACATCTGCAACAGCTGGAAAGGCCGCAGAAATACCTCACTAAAAGAATCACAGGCCTAAAGCAGATGCCCTATGCTGACCATCTAAAAAAACTCCAGCTATACTCTGTGGCATATAGTCTACTCAGAGGCGATCTCTGCTTAACATACAGGGCCATGTCAAACCCTGAGCTGTTGGACATGCTCCACTTAAAGAAATCCCAATTCCTCAGAGCCACACACTCCAGGGATCTAAACCTGGTCATCACAATGAACAAAACATGCTGGAGGGATAGGTTCCTGATCCAGAGACTCCCCATACTCTGGAATAGACTGCCCATACATGACAAGCGCAGCACCTCCTTGGCCCTCTTTAAAAGGAACCTTGATGATTGGATGGGAAATAGGAAATTCACCCCAGGGATCACGTCAGTCGCCCTGCTAGACAGGGGTCCAGGGAAGTAAATATTGTGGGAAGAAATATCCAGGAAATTGTTATGGCTAGGGTTGTACAGGCCCTATGGCCGATAGCCTAGTACCAACCTATGAACCTGTGTGTGTGTGTGTGTGTGTGTGTGTGTGTGTGTGTGTGTGTGTGTGTGTGTGTGTGTGTGTGTGTGTGTATAGACACATTTTATTTGCATTGTTTACTATAATGTTGTTTCTACTGCTGTTATCCTTGTTCTTTTTTATTTCAAGAACTTCTTTATTATTTCATCTATTTGTTCCCACTCTTCCTGCCTTGCCTAAGATTTTAGGTTCTGTAAGACCATACAAAATAAGCTGCATCTGTACATCTTCAATTAACGGTTCCCCTTCCAGCCAAGTGTAGTTACAAAACCTCAAAGAACTTCTGTCAGCTGACGTAAGACATGCAATGTACCTGTCCTCTTTTTCTGTGTAAGCTCTTAGTTTCTGCACTCTTAAAGGACTAATCAGTAAGGCCATATCTGCAGTTTAGTGCTTTGGCTCTGTAGTTATCGTGCCTGTTAACAGAGACAATCAGATAATAACTTCCAATTGTGGTCAAAACCCCCTGCTTCCCTGAAGTTCTGTTACACTTTTTCTTCCACCTGCAAAAGGTAGCCAATCTCCACCTGCACTACTTAGGGTTCCACATGAATTTTTATTTTAAGTAAACATTCCTGGGTATTATTATTAACTACCCTGTGATATCTCTTTAATTTAAGATGCCCTTGTGTTTAGCTGATGAGCAAACAATTAAATGAATAAAACTGTTACTCTTATCTGCTAATCCTTCTCAGGTAGGGGCAAACCTCAGGGATCTACTGAGCAACTGCAGACTGACTGACTCATGCAAGTGTGGATGCATGGCCCGCTTCACTTCCCTACCATTCCCAACCCTCAGCCAGCCCCCCACCAATCCTCAGATATATCCTTTCTGTACCACAGCCTCAAATTTCATTACCAGTCCAGTCTCATAAAGCACCACAATGCATTCAAAGAAACACCTACCCATTAGCTCAGACATTCTACTAAATTTTGCACTCCCCTCACGACACACAAGCTGAAGTCAACACACATCTTCACACCTCTGAACACTATCTGCTAATCTTCTACTATAATATTTCCCAAATCATCCACTCTGGGTCCACTCCACTCTAAAATTCATAACAAACATATTAGAGGCTCCAACATAGTTCACATAATATAGTTTTAAGCTCACTCCTCACATAAACCTACACACCCAACTCATCCACTCCCCCCCCCCATCATGATATATTCACTAGCACCTACCTTTGCCACCTTATCATTCACTCTTGTCACCTTTCAGTCCCTTCATCCTGTACCTCACTAGCAAAACCAATACTCTCCCACCTGACCTCACCAGACATAGCTCCCGCCTTACTCCCTCTCAAAACTGTAGACTTCCTTTAAGTATAAAACTTCACAACCCTATAACCAACAAACAGCCTGAAACCAAAACCAAATTAAAATGGCACAAATCCTTGTACGTAAGAAGAGCTTATATCACATCTAGAAATAATCACAGAACAGATCTCTTCTGCTGGGCAACATCCCCCACAGAAAACTAATAGGTGGCTTTAGTATCGACTGTTTGTCTGTCACTGCCACATGCATGCTACATGCATACCCATAACTATGTGGATTAACAACTGATCACCATTCCCACTCGATTCAACAATAAAAATAACAAGGGTACCAAAATAGACTGGATACTCACTTCTATGCCAGGTAAAATCTGTACCTCTAGGGCCATTTCCCTACATTCACCATAAGAAAGAAAACAAAAATCCAGAACTTACATCCCTTTAAAGCAACTCAAACTCTCATATTTCAACAAAGACATTTTCATCTTGTATCTAAAACAGTATAACTGGAGTAAACTAAATGTTGAAGATGATGTATCTTACTATAATAATATACTCCTAAAAATCCTAAATGCACTGCCCCCGCTTAGAAAAAAATTAGTTAAAGGTCAGTTTGTGCTCTGGTTATGCAGAAGCACAAAACATCTTACGAAACCTATGAGATGCTGCCTGGAAAATTTTAACCACAAACAAAACTCACTCAAAGTAAGAAAGTATTCTAAGAACTAAGCCAACACAAGAATGGAGAAAGGAGATTCTGCTGACAAGGATGACTGCAATTAGGGATACAGACAACAGGCAAGAGGGGCCTGGAATTTATTGAAGAAAACTGGTAAAAGAACCAAAGTATTGGGAGCAAATAATTAGAAAGGGAAAGGTAATAGAATGGCAAGAGGCCAAGGGGGATTCTAAGTGAAAGACAAGCACTGGTAGAGCTTTTAGTAGAATCTAAAAGAGAATCTGCTGTTAAAAATAGGAATACTTAGTACAGCATGCAAAATATTACATGAAAACTATAAGAATCATTAGAGGAGGTTAGAAGGGATTGGAAAGAGAGAGATTGGACGAGTAACTCACATTGAAACAATGGGGGATATATGTATGTCTCCCAAATATGCAACAAGGTCTAGAAGATTTACATCTTTGCGTGGAAGTGTTTACATAGTTATTTTTATACCCCAAGTAGACTCCAAAGAATCTTTCCTCAGATAGACAACAAATGTTGAAGGTGTGATGGGGAAGAGAGGTAACTGGGAACATATTTTCTGAGAGTGTAGAGTTGGCAGACTTTAAAGATTCCCTGCAAACTGCTTTGTCAGAGATACTGGCTACGAAAATTGGTGTAACTAAGGAAATGATATTATGAGCTATGATACAAAATCGGATTTGGAATTGCGTAGACATAAGTAAGGCCTTGCTGAGTCTAATTATGGTGGCTGCCAAAAAAGCAACTATTAGAAAACGAAAATCAAAGTCTAAACCAACTTTACTAGAAGCAGTGAGCATAGTAACAGAGATAAAACAACTGGAAATGGGATATTTAGAAAAGGGTAGGAGCAAATTAGAAAGAAAAAAATGGGAATTGTGAGAACACATGCACAGGAGGAATGAGGTTTAAAAGAAGGCAGGATTTCAATGAGTTACGTAATGTTTGATTGAATGACTGGATAGATTACAGATGATGTATAATGGTTGCAACTACAATTATGTCAGTATGGTTCGTTTTCATTTATATAAATACGACTGCCTATGTCATGTGATAATTTAATAAAGATGTTACTTGTTTTAAAAAAAAGAAATTCAGAGAACTTAGAAACAGAGTAAAATATCATACTAAATTAGACAATAAAAAAACATATTACACTAACCTCCAAAATAAAACAATGTCAAAGTCCCAAATTATTCTTATTTTCCATAAATCAGCTTCTAAATCCTGACCATTCAACACAGCCTTCAACTACACTCAAATCTAGTAACTCAGATGACACTGCTAATGAATTCAGTCTCTTCTTACTCAACAGATCTACATAAAACAATACCATGAACATGATGCAAAACCCACCCCTAGTACCAATCTACCTAGCAAATATTTAAAAATGGCAGCAGTGGCCAAAGCTTAGCCTGTCTCAATTCTAATAAACCACTCAACAATGAATGGTATGTACCTTTACTTTGGAAAAAAGTTACATCCTCCTCATCCACAAAGGTGGTCATTCTACCTAACTCACCAATTAGACCCATCGCCATCCTCTCCCCTCTATCAAAAATTCTTGAGAAGTACATTCATGCCCAACTCCTACACTACCATCACACAAAATGCACTCCTCTCTCCTTCACAGTATGGTTTCTGCCCATACCACAGTACCTTCACTGTCCTCCTTAACCCCACTAATACTAATAACACAAAGAGAAAAGATGGTAAACTTGTATCTGCTCTCTTTCTTGATCTATCTAAAGCCTTCAACACAGACTCCCACCCTATACTCTTAAAACACTCTCCCATTCTACGCCTTGACAGTTCCTCTCTAGCATGGTTTTCTAGTTACCTCTCTAACAAACTCCAGGCAGTAAAATGGCTCACTGACATCTCATCCTTTCTTCCTGTTGCAGCTAAGGTCCCACAGGGATCTGTACTGAGATCTATCCATTAATGGTCTTGATCTGGAAAGTAAGAATGCTACCTTAATACAGTACGCAGACAATTCTACCATCATCTACTCAGAAAATAACCTCAATACCAACAAAAATTACCAAGGAATCCTTCACTTCTATAGAAAACTGACTACCTCTCAGCTATTCCTACATCCAAAGAAAACAAAACTAATTCTCTTAATTCTCCAAACACCTCACAATAAAGAAAGGATCTTTTACCATTACCTTTTCCAACAATACCAAAACAGAACTTGTCATTCAAACCAAACTACTAGAAGTTTACATAAAGACCTAAAGTTTGACTTCCAAATTCAACATACAGTGGAGAAACACAAATCAATAACTAAGCTTTCTATACGGCAAAACCCTAACACTGCAAGATGTCATATCACTACTACCCTACTATTTACTCTTATTGACAACCAACCAACAACTAAACAAACTTGACTAGTGCAACAAAGTTTCAAAATTTGCAACCCCCCCCAATAGATGACATCATGGTTTGGCCCTCAAACACCTCCAATGGCTTGAATTACCTCACCAGCTCACACACTCCCAACTCCCTATTATCCATAATCTAATAAACAAACCAAATGACTGCATTTCTAGGCCAGTTTTGTAAAAACATACAACCCACCCAAAAGCTTGTACTCTTCTGACAAAGACATTCTACATATATCAACATCTAATTACTCTGCAGGCTGTTCCCTCTACTCCCATCAAATGTCAAAAACCTGGAACTTCATCACCCTTACAGTAAAACAGGACTGCTCGCTGAAGTCATTCAAACAGCTAAAGTCTCAAGTATTCAACTCCTGGCTTTGCAGCTATGCTGCACCAAATTAACACATTACTCCTCTTCATCCTCATCACTGCTCCTCTCTCTCCATATCCTCCTCCTACCTGTACTGTAACTAACTCTCTTTATTCCATTTTGTTATACTCTTTCACTCTCAACTACCCTTTGTCTTCTGTTTCTCAGCTCCAGCTGTCTCACCACTTTACCTCTCATAAGGTTGGCTGCAAATTTTGAGACTTTGCTGTTGCACTGCTTGAGTTTGTTTAGTGGTTAGTTGGATGTTTGTCAGTACTGGTGCCGAGTAGAGAGGAATTGCTAGTTGGATGGTACTAACGATATGACATCTTGCAGTGTTAGACAAATATGGTGGTTTTGAAAATATCAACAATATGGCTGTCTATATACTTTATCAAATTTGAAATGCAATTCTCCCCTTTTGAGAAATATTCTAAAGACTATTGTATATTATTGCATTTCAAATGTTAGTGCCACTCTGTCTACTACTATTGTTTGTACATTGGAACTTTTCTCTCCAGGCCTGTGCTGAAAATGGGTCCTGTGCCCATTCGGACTTTCCCGATAAACAAAAGCAATAAATAAATTCCAGTCTCACTCCTTGAACAAAACAGTAATGATGGCTTTTAACTCTGGTGGTCAAGACATACTGGTAACAATACCTAGAAAAGAATGCAAGGGCAATTCTCCTGCACCTGGGCAACAGCTTTGCACTCTACCAAACATGGCCATCAAAAATTAATTTTGTACTCCATTCCGGCTGATGTAAATTTGGAAGCTTCAGACTCCTGTTTTCTTTAACTATCAAAGTAACTCCACTGCACTTAGAAACCTCTCTCTATCTTCTAAGAAACTGCTAATATTCTAATTAAACAAAACTGTGAAGTTATTTTCTTTGCAGCAAAACATATCCACAGTATCTTCAGGATTACCTAAGCACCAAACATAAGGCAGACAAAAGCACAACTGTAAAGAAACATTTATATGGAGCAAGGTTACATGGTCTAAAACAGAAGGAAAGAAAAAAATAAAACACCTGCACACAAGGAAACAGTTCAATGTGAGAGGTACACAACATGAGCCACTATAATGCATTGTACTTATGAACTGTTTAAGGTAGTACCCTTTTCCACATCTGCATTTCAATTGTGCTAACTTGTATGCAAGCACAAACATGCTAATTCAGGCTGATTCAGAGGCCTTGCTATGGATGCACATTCAAGCTACTGCTGGGTAATGTGTGTGTGTGTGTGTGTGTGTGTGTGTGTGTGTGTGTGTGTGTGTGTGTGTGCACGTGTGCACTCATGGATTTGCTGATTTATATGTGCATTGTTTACATCAAAATATTCTCTCAGATAAACATACACTTCTTGAAAAAGGATCCTGAAAGAATTGTGAGAGATGCTTGTGAAAGAAAACTCTAATATCTTGGGAGGCAGCAAGTTCTCTGGGGACTTCCAACAGGAAACAATATATAGTCTTGTAACCACTTACAACTGCAGAGTTCATAGCTGCTCTTCCCATTTACGACAAGGGCTACAGATGAACAGTGGAACACATCCAGAGCTTCTGATCAACAGGAAACACCTTATTTATGAGGAAGCTGCCCAGCTGACATAACCACGACCATACTTTCTGCACAGACTGAAATACCCAAAATTTGTGATTCAAATCTGTATCCTATACTAAATATCTAAAACAACTGGCTAGATGAGTAGAACATAATTTATTACTATGCCAGCATACAACAGCCCCCTCTAGCAATCTGATTTGATGCTTACAAAGCCTAGAGGTGTTTATGACATGTTAGGATGTGACAGCCAAGACTGAAACTGATCAGTTGTGATGTCCAAGTTAAACAAAATAAAATCCCATTACAAATCCTCATCACCTGATTGCGGATATTCACAGGATTTTAAGCTCTTACTACTCCTGCATCAACAACTGGTTTGATGAGGTCTTAAAAGGAGGACTGCCATACTGAGACCAGTAAGTCTGACCTAGAAAAATTCTCCAAAAAAATAAAAAAAAAGAATGGGGTCCTCTCAAGACATTTACTAATAAGGATCAAAACAGCATATAACATAATTGAAAATATGTCACACTGTCACTGAAGCATAAGCAGGAAGTACAGCTGTGTACACTTACCACAAATGTATATGTTTGAGTGTATTCACTGTTGCAGTCCTGACTATAAGGATTTCCTATTGTGGAAGCCTTCAGGTGGCCCGACTACAAAATAAATGTCTTTCTGGTTCCCAGGCTGGGGGATGCCCTGACTTATGTCACTACTTTTGGGTGTAAAGGTAGCCAGCCTGCATCATGATTCCAGTGTTTTCTTGCCCTCAACTAGGAGGAGCTATAAGCAGATAGGAGGTATCCAAAAGAGAATCGGACATATGAAGGGTGTGCCAAGGAGGGGTTCCTTGGCCGAGTAGCAAATTAGAATCAACCTACATAGTAGACTGAGGGGGCTGATGGGAGGGAAAGAAGACTGCAACAGTGAATACACTCAAACATCTACATTTAGGGTAAGTGTACACAACTGTACTATATTCTTTGTGTTTCACTGTTGCAGTCCTGACTATTGGGAAGACTCACAAAGTTGAAAGGAAACAGGAAGGTGTCTAAAGGGAAGAGAGGATGCCCTGGAGGACAGCAGTGGCAAAGCCTGTGCTAGACCTGGTAGTGCTTGGTGAAAATATGCACTTACGACCAGGTGGCAGCCTCCAAGATGTCCTTTGTGGGAACACCCTCTAGAAAGGCAGTGGAAGTAGCAGTTGCCCTGGTGGAATGATATTTTATCCCTACTGGTGGCACTTTGCTGTGCGAGCTATAATGAAAGCAAATCCAGTGGGAAATATATTTCTAAATAGTTTGCTTACAAGCAGGCTTGCCCTCTTTTCCAGAGGCAAAGGTAATGAAAAGCTTATCGGTCTTACTCAAAGCTTTTGTCTTGTCCAGACAGAAACATGGCTGTCTGTGCAAAAGGAATGCAGAATTCTTTCCCTTTTGTTTTGTGGATTGGGGAAGAAGGTAGGGAGATGGATGGCCTGATTCAAAGAGGTGTCAGTGACCACATTAGGCATAAAGGAAGGATTGGTTCTCTGAGAGACCCTATCCCTGTAGAAGATAAGGAAAGGTTTCACTGCCATGAAGGTCTGCAACTCAGAAACCCTACTGGCTGAGATGACAGCCAGAAGAACTGTTTTCCATGTCAGGAACTTTGGGTCCACAGAAGCTGCTGGCTCAAAGGGAGGGCAAGGTCAGTTTCTCTAGCACACAATTAAGGTCTCAGGGAGGAGAAGGTTTCCTTCTGGGTGGTCAAATGTGGATTACTCCCCTAAGAAATAGTTTTAAGAGTGGATGGCAGGAAAATGTGAGGGTAAGAGGCCACATATGCTAGATAACCAGACCTGATGTGCTGAAGTTGAATCACTGCTCGTACACCAAGGATGCTGACTGAAGATTTATTCTTTACATGAACACAACACAGTAATAAATGGTTTAGCGCTTTCAACTGTATCACAGTCTTCCTCAGAACATTTAAAATACTACACATCCTCCTATATATACTCATCAACTAATTGATTAAATACATAATTATTTAAAAAGCCCGCCAAATCCTTAAAGGCATACATATCAATGCATGAGAATGTAAATATAAATATAAAAACATATACTGGGAATCCTCCACTAACATAAAAAATAGATGAAATCATTCTTAATTACTGATATGAGGTGCCATGATATATATGTGTATACTAAACTGTACATATAAAATCATTCTTATAAAACTATGCATATAAACATACATACATATATGCAATTACATATATAAGCTTCCTATAGCACATTAATATATGATATATAAAATAAATATCTAAAAGTACTGTACTAATTAAACTATTCTACCTATAATATGGTGTTATAAAACATGCTATCATCATCATAAATCAGTGAGTTGATAAACTGCATATATATGAAATCTAAAAGTATAACAAAATACATCTTACATTTAACCTATACAAGGGCTAAAAAAGGTTTAATACTTATAAATTCATTTAAGCCGGGTGTTCTGGTGGAATCAGTAAAGATTTGCCACCTACTTTCATACTGAGCCAGCTGCATTTTCCATTTTTAATGGTACATCTAAATGTGGAAGATGTCAACAGTGTAAATATATTAATGTAGCTAAGACTATTAAGTTGGATGATATTGGTCATACCACCATTAAATGTAGGACGGGTAATTGTAACACGAAACAGGTGGTATATATAGCGATATGTAAAAAATGCAACGCACATTATATAGGAAAAACAGAAAGACAGCTGAAAAAGCGAATATATGAACATCAATATAAAATACAGAAATGTGATACTAAAAATGCATTGTATAGACACATCTTAGACAAAGGGAATGACCATAGTTTTTTGTTTTTAGTTTTTTGTTTTCAATAATTGATCAGGTGACGAGTGTACCATATGGAGGGAATTGGAAAATGCAGCTGGCTCAGTATGAAAGTAGGTGGCAAATCTTTACTGATTCCACCAGAACACCCGGCTTAAATGAATTTATAAGTATTAAACCTTTTTTAGCCCTTGTATAGGTTAAATGTAAGATGTATTTTGTTATACTTTTAGATTTCATATATATGCAGTTTATCAACTCACTGATTTATGATGATGATAGCATGTTTTATAACACCATAGTTTAATTAGTACAGTACTTTTAGATATTTATTTTATATATCATATATTAATGTGCTATAGGAAGCTTATATATGTAATTGCATATATGTATGTATGTTTATATGCATAGTTTTATAAGAATGATTTTATATGTACAGTTTAGTATACACATATATATCATGGCACCTCATATCAGTAATTAAGAATGATTTCATCTATTTTTTATGTTAGTGGAGGATTCCCAGTATATGTATTTATATTTATATTTACATTCTCATGCATTGATACGTATGCCTTTAAGGATTTGGCGGGCTTTTTAAATAATTATGTATTTAATCAATTAGTTGATGAGTATATATAGGAGGATGTGTAGTATTTTAAATGTTCTGAGGAAGACTGTGATACAGTTGAAAGCGCTAAACCATTTATTACTGTGTTGTGTTCGTGTAAAGAATAAATCTTCAGTCAGCATCCTTGGTGTACGAGCAGTGATTCAACTTCAGCACATCAGGTTTGTTTACTTTGTTGGCTTCAATTCGTGTGGTTCACATATGCTAGATGGCAGAGACATGGATTTTAATGGGAGAATGAGATAGTCCCTGATTCAACAGGCCAATCAGGTAATCCAGGATACTGGAAATGTGCTGATTTTGAGTCTAGGTTGATCTTTGCACCAAAGAGAAAATCTCTTCCACTTAGCTTAGTAGGATTTTCTGGTGCTAGGCCTATGTCTAGCACCATTTTACTTAGGCTAACACCATTGTGGTTTGTTGTGCAATCATCCATGCTGCAGACTGGGGTGTGTACAATGTTTCCCTCATTCTGGGTGAGGAGATCTAATCAGGTAATCCAGGATACTGGAAATGTGCTGATTTTGAGTCTAGGTTGATCTTTGCACCAAACAGAAAATCTCTTCCACTTAGCTTAGTAGGATTTTCTGGTGCTAGGCCTATGTCTAGCACCATTTTACTTAGGCTAACACCATTGTGGTTTGTTGTGCAATCATCCATGCTGCAGACTGGGGTGTGTACAATGTTTCCCTCATTCTGGGTGAGGAGATCTACTCTCTGAGGGAGCAGCTGTGGGCTCTGGTTGGCGAGTTCCAGTCTGGCGCTATAAGAATTGCTCTGGGACCTTATCTTGAGCAGAATCCGAGGAAGAAGGGGTATGGGGAAATACATAAATGAAAAGCTTTGTCCAAGGGAAGGAGAAGGCATCTGTTTTCCAAGTTGTCTCCTGTTTTCTCCTGGTACAGAATTTTTGCAGGTGTGCATTCTCTGGATGCAGAGAGGTCCACCTATGGAATTCTCCATGTTTGAGTTAAGGTCTTAAGATTTTTGGGTGAAATGCCACTAGTGAGGGTCTATCAAGTTTCTGCTGAGATCGCCTGCCAGAGCATTTTGAACTCCTGGAAGGTATTGTGCTATCAGGTGAAATCCTATAGACTGAGCTATTTCCCAGACTTGCACTGCTAGTTGGCAAAGGGGATAAGAACGTGTCACTCTCTATGTACCACATAACTGTGGTATTGTCTGTCTTGATTAAGAGGACACCTGGGGCCCAGTTTTACTTGAAGGCTAATAGGCCCTTTAATATTGTCATGAGTTCCTTCCAGTTGATGTGTCCATGGATCCAGAATCCCACTTCCCCTGGGTTTAAGTTCTGGAAGTGAGCCCCCCCATGCTGTGTCTGAGGCAACTGTGGTTAGGGTTTGAGCCTGAGGGGAGATTTTGAAGGGGAGGCCCCAATTCTGGGAGCAAGCTTACACCGACCATGTGACCTCTGTTTTGAGGCGGGGGATCTTGGTCTCTAGGGACTGTAAAGCTCTGGCACCAGACATTCTTCAGGTACCACTGGAGTTTCTTCATATGTAACCAAACAAAATGGGTCACAATACATTACAAAAATAACAGTCTTTATATACAAATCAATTATAGCAATTATTCAATTAATCAAACAATTAACCTCAAAAATGGAGGGAAAAAGCTTTTAAATCATTTTAAATGACTCATATATTTTCTTATCATACATACCCAATATATTAATTTAATTCCCAAAATTACTAAAAACTTTAGTATTAAATATTATATATCTCTCATAATATAATATAATTTCTTATAATGTGAATTATGAATTGCAAAATACAATGAAATATTAACATGCAAATTGAACATTATTGCATTTTACCAATTTGAACAATAAATTAATTCTTCAAATACCCAATTCTAAATTCAAGCCAAAAGGCCTTAATGTCTTAAACTTCAGAATCATCCTAGTTTCAAGTTCTAACAATTTATCACAAATATTATCACCCTTTGTGCAATGAGGTTTGCCTAATATACTAAATTTTAAACTGTCAGATTTTCCCTCATGTATCTCACAAAATGCTTGACTAAATACACTTGAATTCCTAATGTCCCTTAAGTGTTCTAAGATTCTCAGTCTCACCATTCTTTTAGTTTGCCCAATGTACCACATATTATGACAACTGCACCCTAATATATAAACAACACCACTAGATCTGCAGTTAAAGTAATGCATGGTGTTAAATGGATCTGATGTTAATAATTCTGTCACAAATACTACAAGAATTACATCTAAAAGAACCAACATTTGAAGCATAATCCATTCTTTTGGTAAAAAGGTTATTATTTAATATTTCTTTTAAGTTCTTTCCTTTTTATGAAAATATGATTATCGTGGAAAAAAATTTATTTAGTCCGGTTTGAAAAGCATTTTATAAGAAATTATTATATATTATGAGATATATAATATTTAATACTAAAGTTTTAGTAATTTTGGGAATTAAATTAATATATTGGGTATGTATGATAAGAAAATATATGAGTCATTCATTTTGAGGTTAATTGTTTGATTAATTGAATAATTGCTATAATTGATTTGGTCCTACTGGCTGTTTGGTGTGTTTCTTCATATGTAGTCTGGCAAGGGGAACCATGAGGAAGCTTGAGGCCATACATCAGAGGGCCTGAAGAAATTCCCTTGCTGAGATGCAGCTTCTCAACTGGATCCTGTGGAAGAAACTGATCAGGAAGGAGACTTTTTTCTGGAGGGAGGAAAGACTTTTGGAGAGAGGCATCCAGAAGTGCCTCCAAGGAGTCCAGAAGTGCCCCCAGGAAGACAATCATTTTTGCTTGTGAAGTGTGGGACTTCTGTAGGTTCACTGTGAACCCCAGTGAAAAAAGGAGGTCCAGGGTGAATTTGAGATCCTTGAGGAGCTTGGGCCAATCTGTGGCCTGTATGAGGTAGTCGTTCATGTAAGGATAGGTCTGTATCCCTCTGGTTCTGCAGAAGGCTACTGCTGGTGCTAGGCACTTTGCGAACACTCTTGGTGCTGTATATAAGCCAAAGGACAGTGAGGAAAACTGACGGTGTCTGAATCCTCTCCTGAAGTGAAGAAATCTTCTGTAGGACTCCTGAATAGGGATGTGCACATAAGCATCTTTTAGGTCTAGACAGACCATGAGAGCATGGGGGATATGATGGGCAGCAGTTTTAGGAGTATTAACATTTTGAACTTTGGCACTAAGAATAACTGATTGAGGTTGGACAGATCCAAAATGGCACACCAACAGCCTTCCTTTCTGGTGACCAGGAAGAGACTGGAATAGAATCCTTTTCCCTACTGGGCAGTGTGAACTGGTTCTACTGCTCCCTGTGAACACAGTATCTGGATTTGAGCCAAAGCCTTTTTTTATTTTTTTTTTTTATTTTGGGGGACATCTGGATAACCTGAGTATTTTAAAAGCTCTTTGAGAGTGAGCTTGTAACCATTTGCAATAATGTCTAGAACTCATCTGTCTGAGGTGATGAGGGTTCAGGTATGTTTGGAAAGAGACAGCCTTCCTTCTAACTTTGGGGGGGGGTAGCAGAGGGGCGGTTGAATCATTGCTGCTCTCTGGATGTGGTTTGGGATCTAGAACTCCCTTGCCTAGGTGCCTCTAAGGCCCACTGCCTGCCCCTTTGTGACTGTTGCCTCTTTCTGAGTGGCCTATCCCTTTGAGGTTTCCCCTGCCTACTCCTAGGCTGGGTGGGAAAGGACTAGTGTTTGTCTGGAAAATTTGTGCTGAACCTGGGTAGCTGTACTTGGAAGAAATCTTTTACTGTCTGCATTGTCTTAGCCTTATCCTCCATTTTTAAAGACTTCTTCTGCCTTGGGCCCAAACAGAATTTCCTTGTCAAGGGGGACATCCAACTGGCTGGACGTGACATGTTTCAGAAGAGTTTGCTGTCGGAGCCAAGCAGGTCTCTTGGCTCTCCTAATAATAGATCCAGTAGTAGCTGCTCTGCAAGATGCTTCCATGACATCATAGCCACAATGGAGGGAATGTTCATAGGTTCATAGGTTCATACTAGGCTATCTGCCCTAGGGCATTTATAAGCCTAGCCAGAGTGTGTGTGGCTTTCACCACCCCTTAGGATGAGAATACTATACCCATTAGTTTGCTGTGCCTCTGTCCAGCAGTGATACAGAGATGATTCCCGGGGTAAACCTACGATCTCCCATCCACTCGTCAAGATTTCTCTTGAACAGAGTCAGTGAGGGGCTCTGCCTCACATGGACTGGGATTCTGTTCCATAGTGTAGGGAGTCTCTGGGTGATGAATCTGTCCCTCCAGCATGTCCTATTTATATCCGTGTTGAGGTTTAAGTTTCTTGCTCGTGGCTCTGGTGGATTTGGATTTTTGAGGTGGAGCATGTCCATTAATTCCGGGTTGGACAGGGCCTTGTATGTCAGGCACAGATCACCTCTGAGCAGGCGGTATGCGACTGAATAGAGCTGGAGTTTCTTCAGTCGGGCATCGTATGACATATGTTTGAGCCCCTTTATCCTTTTGGTGAGGAACTTTTGGGGTCTTTCCAACTGCTGCAGGTGTCGGGTAAGGTACATTCCGAATGGGGCATTGTACTCAATCATTGGTCTGATAAGTGAAGAGTACAGGGGTACAATGACCTCTCCTGATCTGGATGTGAATCCCTTCATGATCAGGTGGGCAATGTAGAAGGTCTTCCTAACCACTTTGGCAATGTGAGTGTCAAAAGAGAGGTTACTGTCAACTTGGGTCCCCAGGTCCCTGATAACCTCTTCCGTGTTTAATGGATTACCACCTATGTGGTAATTAGGTTACCTTGTTTTTCCCAAAGGGTATGACTATACATTTTTGGCATTTAGCTTAAGGCCATGGCTCTGGCACCAGTTATCCATTTCTATGAGACCTTTCTGGAGGATGTCTGTGTCTGATGGAGTGTCAATTATGGTGCCCAGTTTGCAGTCATCTGCAAATTTTGTCAGCCACAATCCTCCTATGTTTGCCTGCACTTCAGAAAAATAAATGCCGAACAAGAGGGGGCCCAGGACTGAGCCCTGTGGGACACCGCTCGTGACCGGCTTAGAGTCTGACATGGCACCAGCAACTCTAACCCTGTGTGTTCTGTCCTTGAACCAGTTTGCAACCCATCTTGTGACATATGGGTTTACATCTAAGCTGGTGAGCTTTTCTATGATGTCCGAGTGGGGTACTGTGTCGAACGCTTTTGCTAGGTCAAGGTAGGCTGTGTGAACTGCCTTACCCTCATCAATGGCCTTAGTGACTGTTTCGAAAAAGTCGACCAAGTTCAAGAGGCAGGATCTGCCCTTGACAAAGCCAAATTGGGTAGGATCCAGTGTCTGTAGGTCCCCAATGTCTTTATTTATGAGTTCCATTATAATCTTCTCCATAGCTTTGCAGACAAGGCTCGTCAAGCTTATGGGGCGGTAATTTCCAGGGTCCGTAGAAGCACCGCCTTTGTGGAGTGGGACCACAGTTGCCGTACGCCATTCTTTGGGTACGTATCCTGTAGTAAGGCTAAGATTAAACAGCAGCCTTATGTGTGGGTTTAGTTCCTCATTGAGTTAGGTAGCACACAGCCGGGGACACCGTCCGGTCCCATTGATGCTGTGTTTTTTGCTTTAGAGAGAGCAGCTCTCACCTGGGTATCTGAGATGTTTGGGAGGCTAGACTCTGGTGGGATAGATATTTCTCCTTTTGGGGGGGAGGGAGCGGAGAAATTTGCACTGAACCTGTCTGCCAGTATGTTGGCAATGTCTGTGGGTTCAGTGATTTTTGTATCTTTTTGGACTAATTCTGAGCATATCTGGGAGTTTCCACCCAGGTTTCTAACATAGCTAAAGAAGGCCTTATGATTGTCTTTTGTGTCATTAGCGATTTTTCTCTCAAAGTTGGCCTTGGATGATTTTATGAGTGATCGTAGTTTTTTGCTAGTATTGATCAGAGATGCCTTCCCTTTTAGGGATTTTGCTCTGTCATGTAGTAGCTTTCTCCTCTTGTTGTAGAGTTTGTTTATGGCTGGGGTCCACCAGACCGGCGCCTGCCTTTGGTGGAAAGGGTCTTGATTTTATTAGGGATTGCTTGATCCATACATTCCTGGAGGTGCTCATAGAAGGCATTTGTAAGGGTTTCAGCATCGTGGGTTGTGGTTTCCACTGGCTCGGGCGCCTTGAAGGATACCACTCCAGTCTTAAGAAGTGTGAAGTTTGCTTTTGAGAAGTTCTTCACTGTGGTCTTTTGCTGGGGTGGGGGCGGGATGTGGATCTCCAGTGAGATTAATTTATGGTCTGATCTCACCAATGAGGGATATACTTCGGTGTGGAGCATTTTGTCCCCATGTTTGTGATGATCAGGTCTAGTATATTTTCTCCTCTTGTGGGAATGGTGACTAGGTGTTCCATAGCATTTGAGTTTATGAACTCCAGGAACCTTTGGGCTAGGGTGTTGGGGCTTGAGTAATGTTCCCAGTCTATGTTTGGGTAGTTGAAGTCACCCAATATGATGGTGTTTGGAGAGACATTCATACTCTCCAGTGTCTTCAGGAAGGCTGTGTGGGTTTCCTGAGTTTGAGAAGGTGGTCTGTAGCATGTTACAAACTGTAGGGCAGTTTTACCTATGGTTAATTGCACCTGGATGGTCTCCGATGCTTCGTACTTTGCCACTAACCTGGAGGTGTGGGTATCCTTTATGAATATGGATACTCCCCCTCCTTTTGTGGTTCGGTCCGGATTTTGGGGCCGGAATGCATGATATGAGGTATAACCTGATAGTGCTGGGGTGCTCTCAGGAGCCTTGAACCAGGTTTCAGTCACAGCACAGACATCGATGTTCTCCATACTGAGGAGGGCTTCGAGGGCGTGCATCTTGAGGTTTAGACTTCTGGCATTGAGCAGTATTAACCTTAGTTTTTCTCCATTTTTGTTTTCTAGGGCGGTAGGTTTATCATTTGAGCCTTGCCTAAAAAAGGCACTATGGGGGTGGCAAGAGCCTTTGCCAATATCCGGAGGCCCAGGGGTGACAGGTGCAAGCCGTCCCTTGCGAAGCAGCGTGGCTCGTCGAGCATGTCATCCCAGGCAGACAGACATTGGATCCCCTTAGAATGACACCAGTAATTAAGCCAATTATTAAAGCTGATCATTTTGTCTCTGTATTGTGGCATCATTCTTGGTGAGGGTAGGATACTGCTCAGGGTCAGGGTCATACCGGCCTGGGCTACATAATCTGAGAGCTCCTCTATGTCTCTTTTCATGTAGTCCAGGGAGGTGCCTCAGGTCGTTCACACCGGCATGGACAATGACTGAGTCATACTTGTACTTGCTGTGGAGTGACCTGAGTGCTTGTGTTATGTGGCGGATTCTAGCGCCTGACAGGCAGCTTACTGTGATCTTTTCCTTGTTCAGTCTGGTGAGTGGGACGTCAGTGTGTCTGACTATGGAGTCACCTATAACAAGTGTGTCTGGCATTGTGTTTGGCCTTAAGGGCTGTGACTGTTTAGCACACTGACTTTGAGAACTATGTGTTGCATGTCTTATGTCTTTATCTACCTGAGCACTGGAATGACAGAGGTCAGTCAATTCTTTTGCGAGATTTTTGTCTTCAAGGGTGGAGGCCTTTTATTTAGGCTGTTCTAGTATAGTCTGTTGGTACTTAATCATATGGAATTGACAGCTTAGGGCCCTCATGGCAAGGGTGGCAGATGTATAAACGTTCTTGTCAAACCTTTCAAGTTCCTTGCTCTCTCTGTCTGTAGGAAGCAGGTTCGTAGAGGAACTGGCTCTGGTGCCTTTTGGTCCTGGAGTGATAACTTCAGGGTCAGCAGTAAGGTTTTTGTAAAGATATTTATAGGAATCATGGACCCTGTAAAACCAGCCTGGCTTACATGGGGCAGGTGGGGGGAGTCAAGTTTAAAGGAAAATTCCTGGAAGACATCTTCTACTACTTCCAGAATGGGGGGATAACCACTGGGTTATGTTCAGGTAAGTCCAGGAATTTCCTAACCCTCTTTTTTGTCTGTGGATAGTCCTGAGCTTCCCACTGAAAATGCTGCCTCATGACATGGAGGGTCTCTCCAAAAGAGAAATCCTCAGGAGGTGAGGCTGAAGGTAGGATTTCCTCAGAGTCTTGAGTCCTCACAGGAGATAAAGAAAGGGCCCTTCTCAGACCCAGAGTCCTCAACTTCAGAATCTTCCTCAGAAGGAAATTGAGGATCATCTCTTTTCCCAGAAGTAATCCCTGGATCTTGCCTAGATCTGACAATGGAGAGCAGGTCCACTACTAACCTGATTAAATCCTGCTGTGACTCCTGAGAAATGGAGCTGGAGGGCCTGACTGAAGGCCTAGGGACAGAGGCTTTCTAAGGGGTGGCTAAGACTTTAGTCCTAAGGGCATCTGACACCCTGATGCCTGTCTCCTGAGATTGAAGTTAATGCAACGGAGCTGGCTTAGGCCAAGGCCGGATTGCTGAATCTCTAGGAGGAACATGCTCCTTAGAAGTCAAGGCCTGCAGAGCAGCCCTGGACCCAACCAACGAGCCAATGTCAGTGGCTTGTGTAGCTGTGGATGGAGCCAACTGTCAGACTCCAAAAGGGTCTCGACAGAGGCCCGAGTCACTAGATCAGAAATAGAAGGGGGCTGCAAAAGCACTTCACCTTGTTCAACAATTACAAGCCTGGAGGGAGAAGCAGGCTGTGACTAGTTATCATCTGATGACCGAAGCTTTTGTTTCTTTTCTTTCTTTTGCTTAGACAGACCAGATTCGGTATGTCTGACAGATGCCATGGAAGCCGAGTGAGAAGACTGCTGGCCAGGGAACTTGGTGTGAAATTCTGCCCTATGCCTAATTTTTCTAGCATTGAAATGTGTATAAAACCAGTAACCAGTGACATCATGATCTGGGCCTAGGCAAATAACACAAAAGGAATGAAAGTCTCTGTGTAGGATCTGCCTTCCACAATGGAGACAGTTGTTTACTTTATCTGACAAAAGCAAAGGAAAGAAAGTTTCCCTCAATGAGGTACTTATCTTGTCCAATGACACCTCTCTCTGGTGTAGACAGACCGACACACTTGAATACAGCTGTGGGCTCCATGGCAAGAAAACACTGGTATCATGACACGGGCTGGCTACCTTTACACCCAAATGTACTGACGTTGGTCAGGGCATCCACCAGTCTTGAAGTTGGAAAGAAATTTCTCTGATAGTTGGGGCCAGCTGAGGGCTTTCACGGCAGGAAATGTCAATAGTCAGGGCTGCAACAGTGAAACATGAAGATCACTGGTTTTCCATTTGGACTGTCAAAAAGTACAGTTTTGTACCTACCATAAATGTAGATGTCCGATAGGCATGCATCTGCAGTCCTTACAAATGGGTTGTCCTGTCGTCAGGCAGCCCTTCGGTCGGCCGGATTCCAAAGTCTGGGTCTGGCCTCGGCTGGTGTCGCACTTCACCCGACGTCATAGCGGCAGTTCTTCGTGTATAAAGGCATCAGCCGACGCCATTTTCCTCAGTGTTTCTTGCCCCAGATGCCAGGTGCCCTCTAGGAAGGCTAAATTTGGATAAATGCAAATGGTTCCAAATAGTAGAGAGCAAACAAAAATAAGCATGTATGTACATATATACAAACAAATACACCATAATAGATTCCCCCAGCTAGCTACAAGATGGGCAAATACCCTAGGAGTACCACAGAGGGGAAGGAGGGTGGGTAATCCTGACTGCAGATGCATGCCTATCGGACATCTACATTTATGGTAGGTACAAAACTGTACTATGTCCTTCAAGGATGCATCTGCAGTCCTTACAAATGGGTAGAATACCATAGCCAAACTGGGAGAGGAGGAGAAATAAGATTATGGTGTAGTTAAGATCCCTTGCAAAACAGCAGAGTCAAAGCCTGCTCGGGATCTGGAGTATAAAGGTAAATTATAATGCTTGGCAAATGTATGCACGGAGCTCCAAGTAGCAGCCTCTAAAATGTCTTTGGTAGCCACTCCTCGTAAAAAAGCTGTGGTAGTGGCTGTTGCCCTTGTAGAGTGAGGCCTGATGTTTTCTGGAGTTTTCTTCCCATGGTAGGAGTAACAAAATCTAATGCAATTTCCTATCCACTTAGAGATGGTCTGTTTTGAAATTGCTTTTCCTTCCATTCCTGTTGCATATGCTACCAGTAGTTGGTCAGTTTTTCTATTGCCCTTGGTCCTGTCCAGGTAGTAGCGTAGTTGTCTATGTACATCCAAGGTATGCAACAGTCTTTCCCCCCTGTTCTGTGGGTTGGGGAAGAATGTAGGTAGATGGATAGCTTGATTTAAAGATACCCTGGAGACCACCTTTGGCATAAAAGTAGGATTTGTTCTCATGGACACTCTATCTTGATGGAAGATCAGGAAGGGCTGTACTGCCATTAATGCCTGTAGCTCAGATACCCTTCTTGCTGAAGTGATTGCAAGCAGGAAAGCAGTTTTCCATGATAAGTATTGTAAGTCTGTTTACTTTATCTGACAAAAGCAAAGGAAAGAAAGTTCGAAAGGAGGGAGTGTCAACTTTTCTAGCACGAAGTTCAAGTCCCACGCTGGCAATGGTGCCTTCCTAGGTGGTTTTACATTTTTAATTCCTCTCAGAAACTGCCTGAGCAGAGGATGTGAGAAGACTGGAGGATCAAAGTTGTATTCTGCTAAAATAGCTGATGCATGAATCTTAATGGAAGAATAGGACAGGCCGTTGTGGAAGAGCTCTGCCAAGTATTCCAGGATGTTAGCTATGTTTACCAGTGACACATTTTCTCCCTTTGTAGTACTCCAAATGTGATATCTTTTCCATTTTGCTGAATAATTTTTTCTTGTTGAGGGTCTGCGAGCCTCCAAGATAATGTCTTTAACCCTTTGGGATAAATTTGGGTTATTTGGTCTTATGCAATGTTCCAGGCAGTCAGCTGCAGTGTTTTCAGGTTTGGATGCAGGGTGTTGTAGTTGTTCTGTGTTAACAGTAAGGGAACTAGAGGTAGAGTCCATATTTGTTCCCGAGACATGCTCCTCAGTAATGGGTACCAATGTTGCCTTGGCCAGTCTGGAGCTATCAGGATGATCCTTGGACGGTCCTCTTTGATTTTCAATAGCACCTTGTGCATCAAAGGAAGTGGTGGGAATGCATATGCTGTCAGGTTTTTCCAACTGAAAGATAGGGAGTCCACTTTCCAAGCAAGTGGGTGGTACGTCCTTGTGCAGAATTTCTTCAGTTGGTGATTGCGTGGGGATGCAAATAAGTCTATTTCTGGTAGCCCCCACTGTCTTGTAATGGTTTTGAAGATGTCCGGATGCAGCATCCATTCGTGGGCATCCGTGGCAGTTCTGCTTAGTATGTCTGCTAGAATGTTTTCTTTTCCTGGCACAAAAATTGCTTGTAACTGGATGTTGAAGCTCAGGGCCACATTCCAGAGGTCCATTGCCATCCGGCATAGAGGGTACGATGTGTGCCTCCCTGTTTGTTGATGCACCACATAATTGTGGTGTTGTCTTCCTTATCAACAGTGGACCTTGTTGAAGAAATGGTCTGAATGTCTGAATTGCCAGTTTTACTGCCAGCATTTCCTTTTGATTTATGTGTAGGTGCAGCTGGTCTTGAGTCCATAAGCCTTGTATGCACTTGTCCAGCATGTGCGCCCCCCCAACCGAGGTCTGAGGCATCCGTTGTGATTGTCTGGCTTGGTTGAGTGCTGTGGAAGGGCAGTCCTTTGTTTGATTGACAGGCCTGAGCCCACCATTGGAATTCTTGTTTCAGGCATGGGATTATTTGAATTTGGGTTTCTAGGCTGTGCTTGTGCTGAGACCATAAATTCCTTAGGTACCACTGTAACTTTCTCATATGTAGTCTGGCATGTGGAACCAATATTATGCAGGATGCCATGTAACCCAAGGCTTGCAGGACTTTTCTTGCTGTTAGCTGGTTCTGCTTCGTTAATGCCAAGAAGTAGAGAGGGAGTTGCTCCTGTTTTTCTACTGTTAGGAATGCCATTTGTCTTGTTGTGTCCAGTTCTGCACCCAAAAAGGTTATCCTTTGGGATGGTGTCAGCCTTGACTTTTTTATATTGACTGTGTATCCCAGGGCTTGCAGTAGATAAATGACCCTTTTCAAGTCTTCTGTTAGTTTGTTTTTGTTGTCCGCTTGTAACAGGCAGTCGTCCAGGTAAGGGTAGATTTGGATTCCCTGAAGCCTACAATGAGCAATTACTGATGCCAGGCATTTCGTGAACACTCTGGGCGCAGTAGATAAGCCAAAGGGCAATGCTGAGAATTGATAATGCTCTGATCCTGCAAGAAATCTGAGGTATCTTCTGCAATTTGGTCATATGGGGACGTGCATGTATGCCTCCTTGAGATCTAGAGTTACCAGCCAAGACTCCTTGCCCAGCATGGGAAGAAGCTGCTGTAGGGTCAGCATTTTGAATTTTGGGACAATGAGGAATGTGTTTAAAGCGGACAGGTCGAGAATAGGTCTCCATTGGTTTTCTTTTCTTGGTACCAGGAAGAGACTGGAGTAAAATCCCTGTCCTTGCTCCATAGATGGTACCTTTTCTACAGCTCTCATGCTTAGTAAGTGAGTTATTTGTTTTAGAGCTTCTGCCTTTTGATTTGGAGGTAGGTTTGGCATTCCTCTCTTCCTTGGTAGAGTATGGAAGTGAAACCTGTAACCTTGGTCTATTGTCTGCAAAATCCACTTCTCTCCTGTGATGTAATGCCAGTTTACTGAAAATAAGGCTAGCTTCCTGCCTAAGGGTGCTTCTAGTTGTTCCCTGGTAGGTGGTGCCAGAGCCAAGTCACTGTGATTGTCCTGTAGTAGTGGTGGTGGCTGTATCTGTGGCTGTACCTCGCTGGTTGTTAGCCTGCCACTGACGTCCCCTGTAGGCACCTCTGGATTGACCTCTGCCTCTTGAGCGCCTGTTTCTGCCTCTCTGAGCTCTGGAGGTGTCTGGAAAGGACCAATTTTTGGAGGGCCAATTCCTGCTAAACCTTGGAGGTTGGACCTGTAAGAAATCTTTCACTGTCTGGACAGATTTTGCCTTCTCTTCCATCTTCTTCAGCACCTGTTGTGCAGGAGAGCCAAACAAATTGATCTTGTCCATGGGAGCATCTAGTAGCTTTGATTTGACATGATCTGGTAAGGCCTGCTCTTTCAACCATGCATGTCTTCTGATCACTGTGCCAGTCATGGCTGATCTAAAGGAAGCTTCCAGTGCATCATAGCCGCATTTTAAGGAATGATTACTGACCTGCTGAATGTTATGTACCATTTCCTGAACAGATTTTTTGTCTAATGGTTCATCTGAGGACAGCTTTTTAGTTAACTGGTCTAACATAAATTCTTGATACTGAATCATGTGGAATTGACAGTTCAAGGCCCTAGCTGAAAGAGTAGCAGAAGTGTAAACTTTTTTACCCCATCTCTCTAAGGACCTGGATTCCCTTTCAGAGGGGAGGGGGTTTTTGGCAGAGGTAGCTGCTACAGCCTTAGGTCCCTGGGAGATAGTTTCGGGATCTGCAAAGGAAGCCTTATACAAATGATAATGTGTGTCCGGGACCCTGCAGTACCTATCGGGCTTAGCAGGGGCCGGAGGAAGAGAATCAGGAGCAGTACAAGCATCATTAAAAGCATCATCCACAACAGTAAGTACTGGAGGAATGGCTAAAGGCCTATGCTGTGGCAAATGCAGGAAGGTTCTAAGCCTTTTCCTAGTGTCTGAAAAATCCTGGCCCTGCCATTGAAATTGTTCCCTCATAGCATGCAAGGTTTCCCCAAAAGAAAATTCCTCAGGCGGAGAGGCAGAAGGAATGGACTCTTCTGCATCAGAGTCCTCATAAGAAGAAAAGGGGGCCTCTGGAGGGTTTGAATTATCTGATTCATCAGAGGAGCCATCTGAAGAAACTGGCTCAGGGGGCTCTACTCTAGTCCTCTTCTCTGGAGGTGGGTGAGAGGCCCTGTCTGGATGTGGTTGGGATCCCCGGATCAAAGAAATGAGATCCTCTGCTAGACTAAGCATTTGTGAACTAGAACTGGGCCTGTGAGAGGGGGTCTTAGCAGGCACAGTTTTGGTAGTTTTTGCTGCTTTAGCCCTGGCAAAGGCCTTAATCGACATGGATGCAGGAGGCCTAGCAGCTCCACGTGCAGGGGTAGAAATATCCAAAGGGATAGTATCGGATAAATCCTGTGAACCTGCAAGAGCAGGTGGGATTTCAGTAGCAGATTCAGCCAAGCTGGATGAGGCCTCGGTAAGTGGCAAGTTTTCGGCCGAAGGAAGAACCGTGGACTCTTTCAGCCGAAACCGAGACACTTGCGGTTGGCTTAACCGCGGTTTCGGCCGAAACCGCGGACCGCGAGTGTCGGTCCTTTTCCTTGCGTTTTTTAGAAATTTGCGTAGTCGGAGGATCCGACGGCATAATGTAAGCAAAATCGGAGCCGAAAAACTCTTCAGCAAATTCCGACCGACGTCTAAGCGTTCGTCGGTTGAAAGAAGCACAGGCTAAACAAGCTGCTACGTCGTGGTCTGGGCCTAAGCAAGGTAAGCAGTAAGAGTGGAAATCTTTATGAGGTATTTGTTTCCCACAAGTTAAACAGTTATTCACTTTTTCTGACATCGGCTGAGGCAAGAAAGAGTCCCCAACGGGGTACTTAGCTTTTTAGAAGTCTTCGGTAGTAGTAGAAGTATTCGGTAGTAGTAATCTCTGGTTCTGACCGACCGGCACTTGCGAACAGCTTCTGCTTCGGGCGCCACGCGGCAAGAAAGACTGAGGAAAATGGCGTCGGTTGATGCCTTTATACCCGAAGAACTGCCGCTATGACGTTGGGTGAAGTGCGACACCAGCCGAGGCCAGACCCAGACTTTGGAATCCGGCCGACCGAAGGGCTGCCTGACGACAGGACAACCCATTTGTAAGGACTGCAGATGCATCCTTGAAGGACATACTGGGAATTTTACATAATTTAATATTGTAGGCCAGAGCACTCATTCACCAGAGTCTATATTTTTTATCATATTTACTACTTATAATACTGTCAGCTTGTCTTATTGACTGTTTAGAATTTGTTTTAATTTTGCTTACATACAGATGCAATAGAAAATTATAATGAAATCACAGAAACGGATGGCAATTAAATTTAAAAAACATGGTTATAACTCCCAGATTTCACCTCATGAAAAACAAATTGAGTGTCCATGAGTAAATGTTATACACAGCTTTTCATGTAATCATATAGACCTAGTGTCAGCCTTTCCTGCACTACTTCCACTTTGTGTGACAGTGCACCAATACCTCCTGCCATCTAATCTTTCCAGCGAATGGGCTGCCACTCAATGTAGAGTTTCAGGTGACCCCATATAGGAACATCACACCAATGTACATTAGAATGTTTTATTACCTTAATGAAACTATTGGTTTCCATAAATGCAATGTAGATGTTATGTCATCTTCTTACATGGGACAGACGTGACCTAAAATACCAACAAATAGCCAATGGGAAAAGTACAGTTCTGTAAGAACTTACCATAACAGATGATGTTCTACTGACCACTGCTGCAGTATTCCAAACTGTTGGGCTATCTTGCAAGATAACCTGGACATACAGTTGGGTTAGCAAAGCCAAAACCTTCCATACATTCATACATATAACCTAAGCCCACCACCATAAGGATATACAAGTGGATGTATGAACAAAAAACTTTAGGCTACCTCCAAGCCAAAAGCCCTGTAGGCAACTGAGGAAACTAGAGCAACAGGTTAGCTAAGAGGGGAGAAAAGCCAGAAGATGATTCTCTCTTGATCCCACAGAGAAGTAAAAAATCTAGATGAAAGAGACATGGGTTTAAGTGGGAAGGAGTACTGCAACAGTCATCAGCAGAACATCTACTGTTATGATACATTTTTACACAACTGTACCATGTCCATCCTTAGATCAGTGTTCCAGTATTCCAAACCATTGGGTGATTCCCAAAGCTCAAGTAGGGTAAAGGGTGGTTGGATGAAACACAGGAGAGCTGTCAAGATGTCCAGCAAGGAATGACCTTGCAAAAGCATCTCTACATTTGGAGACTTCATCTACTCTGTAAAGCCTGGTAAAAGTATGCACAGGGGACCAAGTGGCTACTTCTAGGATAGCTCTTGAGTTCACCCCCTTTGCTCTGGTAGACTCTGTCTTCACTGGTAAAGGAAAAGACTTGCCATGGAGTGTGCAACAAAAGTAGATAGATTTAGAAATCCAGTTGGAAATCATTTACTTTGAAACTGGGCTACTGAGCTTGGTTTCTTGGAAGGAGACAAAACTGGTCAGTTTTATTGAGAAGACACGGTCTTGTCCAAGTAAAATCTGAGCTATGTACATCTAGTAAGTGCAAGATTCTTTCTCCCCTATTTTGTAGGTTTGGAAAGAAAGTAGGCATATTGAGTGGCCTGACCGAAAGATAGCTCATTTACCACTAGCTCATTTACCACTTTAGGCATAGAAGCAGGATTAACCTTCCATAACACCCTGCCTTTATGGGAGATAACAAAGAGAGGGGATGCCATCAAGGTCAGCAGCTCAAATACTCAACTAAGAGCATGGTTTTCCAGAATTACAGAATTTGACAGAAGCAAAGCTTGCTGGCTCATGGTGCGAGAGATTTAAGTTTTTCAAGAACAATGACAATGTCCCAGGAGGTGGAATTGCTTTTCCAGTTGGTTTAAGGTGAAGTACACCATTCAAAAAATGTTTCATCCTAGTCTTGACATAAAGGGAGGATCGAGAGGTAAGCAAGCAGAAATGGCCACAAGGTGTGCCATGACGGAAGAGAATGCCAAGTCTGTTTTTAATAACTCTCACAAATAAGATAGGAGTACCTGTTTGTATAGGGTCCCATTTATGCACAAAATCTTTTTTGTTTAGCTATGCAAGACTTCTGGGTAGTAGGTTTCCTTGCCTTCTAGAGAACCTGAAACACAATCTTTGAATAGTGGTATCCGAAAGGTATCAGAATCATATCATCCATAATGTCAGGTTGAGAGATGACAAGCTGGGGTGAAGAAGAGAGCCCCTTCTGTTGTGTGAGAAAGTCCACTTTGTAAGATAGCAATGGTGATGACCCCTTGCTACATTGTAGAGAAGGGATAACCAATGCTGTCTTGGTCGAAAGGGAGTCACCAATAGAATCTTTGGTGTATACCTGGATCTTCAGCAAGAACTTTGGGAGAAGTGGAAGTGAAAGAAAGGTATGCAGGAATGTCCCTTTCCAACGAAAGGACATGGCATCCATTTTTCATGCCTGAGGACAAGCAGTCTTAGAGCAGAAAAAGAAAGTTGCTTGTTGTGGGTAGAGGCAAATAAGTCTATCTGTGGGATACTCAATTTGTGGACTACATCTAGGAATACCCCCCCCCCCCACACACACACAGTTTGACCTGTGTAGGTCTTCCCTTGATCTGCTTAGAAAATCTGCCTGGAAGTTGTCCTGTGACAACATATAAATGTAATGTAAGGATGTAGCTAGCAAGTTAGGCTGGTGCCAGGCAAGCGAGTATGTTAGTCCCAAACAAGAAAAATGCCAGCACCTCGGAGAGTCAGACAAATAAGTTTTATTTGACTTCAAAAAGCAAGTAATTAGACCGGTTTCAGCTCAAAGCTTTCCTCAGTAATACATTGAAGTAATTGTAAGAAGCCCTTATATAGCTGAAAAATGTAGATTCATGACATCATTTCCTGTAATTAATTAGGCATAAAAATGTTATAGTAGTAAGAAGTCACAAATAATACATTATTGAAATATCATCCATCTGTAAATGAGTTTACTATCAAAATATCAATATGACATAACTCTGTAATAAAACAGAAAATAAAAAAAGAAAATAAAAAATCAAAGAAAAGAAAATAGTGATTTATACAATAAGGATTGAATTACTTACTGCAAAATCATAACTTGTCATTTAGCCCTGGGGGAAAAAGTCCCCCTAGTTTAATAATCCACCTTCTCTCCTTTGTATTAAGAATATCGTACATCCTGATTTAAAAGAGCGATCTCCCAAAATTCGATCAATAATGGTAAAGGTAAATCTTGCATTTGAATGTTTAGTTGTATGTTTATAAAGTGCATTGGTAATTCTGTGGTTTCTGATGTCCCCTAAGTGTTCTGAAATTCTAATGCGGAACTGCCTTGATGTCTGGCCAATGTAGAATGCCTGACATGTACAGGTGGCTAAATAGATTATCCAATCTGAGCTGCAATTTCCGAAGAAATTGATGTCATATACCTGACCTGTGTTTTTACTGGTGAAACTCGTAGTTTTGAAAATGTAATTGCAAAAGCTGCAATGGCCACAGGGGAAGTTCCCAATCAGCTTGTCTCCAGTAAGTGTCCTTTGTGTGTAATTGTCCTGCTTAATTTTGGATGTTTTTTTGTAATGAGAGAAATGGGAACATAAGGATTTGCCCTTTCTGTAAGAGAAGTAACAACGTTCTCCTAAATAGTTTTCTAAAAGGGGGTGCGAGTTAAGTATATTCCAGTGGTTATTGACAATATTAATAAGATTTCTACTGTTACGGCCATAGGTGGTGACCAATCTGCATACTTCGGAATCCCCAGTTTTCTTACTTTTCTTGTATTCCAATAGAGAGTCTCTAGGTATGGAGTCACAGGTTTGGACCGCTGAGTTGATGATTTGTGATGAGTATCCTCTGGACAAAAATCTGTTGGTTAAGTCCTGTTGATATTTGGTGAGGTCTTCCTGCGAGGAACATATTCTTCTTATTCTCATGAATTGGGATTTTGGAATATTTTGGTAATATGTTTCGATGGAAACTGTTGGCATGTAAGAGAGTGTTGTACTGGGGAAATTTCCTATAGACAGATGTTTGCAGTGTGTTGTCAATCTGTCTTTTCAAATGGACATCCAAGAAATGAATTTCATTGAGATGATGTTCTTCAGTGAATTCAATCCCCCAAATATTGCCATTTAAATATTCCAAAAATTCCCCAAGATATTCATGGCCTCCTTTCCAAACCAACCAACAATCGTCCAGGTATCTCCTCCATATGTCTATTTCCGGTAAGTATATGTTGTGCATTGGATCATAAATGATTGTTTCCTCTATGTATCCCATAAACAGATCTGCATAGATGGGCGCAAAGGAGGCTCCCATGGCTGTTCCTTGTAATTGCCAATAGCAATCCTGCTGGAAATAGAATACATTTTTGGTCAAAATATGTTCCGCCATACATAATATTAGTGTGTTCATTCCTGGTGGATATAGATTTGCTTTGTATAGCCAAAACTCCAATGCCATTAAGCCAGCCCAATGAGGGATACTGGTATATAGAGAGGATACGTCCAAAGTGCACATAAGCCAGTCCGAGTCTAGCTGTGTATCAGTGACAATCTTCAAGAATTCCGTGGTATCCTGTATTCTAGCACGAATGAATTTTAATAATGGTTTTAACTTTTCAGTAAGAAAGGCTGAAAGAGGTTCAGTTAGTGAGCCAATGCCTGATACAATTGGTCTACCCGGTGGTTGTTCCAAAGATTTATGAATCTTTGGTAGAAGATATAGATATTGTTTGGCAGGATCTTTAACTGTCAGATGTTTCTTTGTTTTCTCTGAGATTATACCATTCTCTACTGCCTCTTTGAGAAATAAAGTAATTTCAGTTTGAAAACCAGGTGTTGGATCAATATCCATCTTCATATAGTGGTGGTGATTAGATAGTTGTCTATTGACTTCACTCAGATAATAATCATTATCCATAACCACAACCGCACCCCCTTTATCTGCTGGAATAATAACAATATCAGTGTTGTTTTTAAGTTGTGTAAGCGCCAACTGTTCCTGTTTGGAAAGATTGTTGTGCATAATGTCTGTGGAGCTGTAATGAAAATGTAAATCTTTAATAACAGCCTGTTGGAACACAGAAACATGTTTGTCCATTGGGGGTGTAAAGGAGGATTTATGAAATTTGAAGTCAGTTGATCTTTGAGTGTCATTATGTGCGTCCTGCTGTTGAAAAAATATTTTTAGGTTAATCTTTCTGCAAAATTCTAAGATGTCAGATACAAAAGTGCTCTCATCAATAAAGAAACCTGGGATAAAACCGAGTCCTTTATTCAATAGTGCATGTTGTTCGTCAGTTAAAACATGTTTGGAAATATTAAGTACATTCGTATAATGTTTATTTACTTTATCACTGACATGAAAAGTTCTTCCAAACTTGTGACCCCTATGTTTTCTTCCGGCTCTATGTTTCTTACCCCTAAAGGGTGTTGTGATGTTCTACCCCTTTTGGCATTTGGAGAGTCCCCAATTGTGGATATGTCTGTATCTGTAGTGGAGGATTCCTCCCCAGATGTAATGTAATTTGAACCAGTTTTCTTAAGAATAGACCTAGGTCTTTTTTTCCGATTGAAGGGCACATTCCTGGTGCCTTGGGCAAACCTGACACCCTTCTGTGATTCGAATTGTCTGCCCTTTTGGTAGTCTTCTTTGTCCCGGGCAAATTTGTGTAATTTCTTACTTTTTAAGCTATTCTCCAAAGGAGAGAAGGTGGATTATTAAACTAGGGGGACTTTTTCCCCCAGGGCTAAATGACAAGTTATGATTTTGCAGTAAGTAATTCAATCCTTATTGTATAAATCACTATTTTCTTTTCTTTGATTTTTTATTTTCTTTTTTTATTTTCTGTTTTATTACAGAGTTATGTCATATTGATATTTTGATAGTAAACTCATTTACAGATGGATGATATTTCAATAATGTATTATTTGTGACTTCTTACTACTATAACATTTTTATGCCTAATTAATTACAGGAAATGATGTCATGAATCTACATTTTTCAGCTATATAAGGGCTTCTTACAATTACTTCAATGTATTACTGAGGAAAGCTTTGAGCTGAAACCGGTCTAATTACTTGCTTTTTGAAGTCAAATAAAACTTATTTGTCTGACTCTCCGAGGTGCTGGCATTTTTCTTGTTTGGGACTAACATACTCGCTTGCCTGGCACCAGCCTAACTTGCTAGCTATATCCTTACATTACAGTTTGTTGCTTGCTGGCTGTGGGCATTTGGAGAGTCCTCAACTTGGTAGCTGTACATCTCTGTATCTGTCGAGCCTTTTTTCTCGAGATACAAAGGATATTCAAGACATCTTTTTGATTTTTGAATTTTTACAACCAAATATACATCCATTCTGTTCGGGTTTTCATGAGCAAACATTTTTTTCATCTATGGTGCTGTTCCTGAGTTCGATCGCAAGATATCATTACTTTACATCTGCTTACCTATCGAGGAGCGTTTTTCAACTTGGAATTTATTGCCCTATGGACATGTAACACCATTTTCTTTTGACTTTTGGCTTATTAGTCTTATGTACATCGTGTTACTTCTACCATACTGGGAGAAAGGAATCGCATTGGACGCCATTTTTTATTTTGGGAACAACTTGTCTATACAGGTACTGATTTCTTTTATTAAGTGTGCCCTTTCTTCAGGCTAATCGCATAACAACATTACTTCATGATTGCTTATCCATTCAATAGCAGTCTCTAATTTGGAATCAAGGCCTATCACGCTATGGATATATAACAGCATTTCTGTGTTTTCTGGGCCCCTTAATCTTGTGCACGGCGCACCAATTTCCATTATATTGGGCGAAGAGGATCATATTGGACGTTACATTTTCCTTTGGAGAAGAATTTACTTAAGCAGGTACTCTTTAATATAATATTTCTGTTTGTTTACCTAACCAAGTTACCAAATACAGAAGACTTTTTACAACTACAGGAATATTGTCCTGGCGTCATATCCACGTACATTCGTGTCTGGGACAACTACACATTATATAAGGCGCCTCGTTTCTTCTGGGATCAAAGACGGTTATGGTTTTGAACTAACAACCACCATTTTTTTCCTGCTTAACTAAAGGAAAATTCTAATTTGGGAAGCTATTTGAACATAGCGACTTGACTTTAGGGCATCTTTTCATGCATCAGGACAGTTCTTTGAAAGATAAGAGACTTAACTTGCTCATTTTTTGTTACTGAACTTAATTACATATGAATCCTTTTAAACAAACTGAATTTGGAAGTGTTAACATCTTGATTAGTTATACTTCAACATAATAACAGTATTGTGTAGTATTACTTTTGGGCTCCACTGGCTCAATGATTCTAACTTATTGAGTGTACAAGTGTGTTTCTCATAGTGTGCCATTTTGAAAACGCTAGAATTGTTTATCAGGGTTGGCAAGTTATTCAGCTCTTAAATTGGGAAGTGTTAACATCTCGAATAGCTTCACTTCAACATAACAGTAGTATCGTGTGGTATTACTTTTGGGCTTCTTTGGCTCAATGATTCTAATTTATTAAGTGTATAAGTATGTTTCTCATAGGGTGCCATTTTGAAAACGCTAGAACTGTTCATCAGGGTTGACAAGTCATTCAGCTTTAAAATCAAAATAATTACAGTGTGTTTTTCTTAAAAGGTGCCATTTTTTGAACACTGTTCATTAGGGTTGGCAAGTTATTTAACAATAACAATTATTATAGATAGACTATATATATTCATTTCTTATATTTCATGCATGATTTCCTGTGTTTCTGATACCATTTAAACTTAGACAAAATAACGGAAATATATTTTGGGGCCAAATCAATACCATTGGCTTCATTTGTTGGATATATCCTTTGGGATATATTGTAGTTGGCTGAAAGACAACACAGACTTATAAATATTACAATTTTGTCTATTGTGGGTTAATTGAAGTGCAGAGACTCATTACAGTTCTCTGATAACATCTTATAGGGTTTCACTTTAAGAATATAACAGTATCGGGTAGCATAACTTTTGGGCTCTATTGGCTCAACTATTCCAACTTATTGAGTGTATAAGTGTGTTCTCTTCACAGGGTACTATCTTATAAACACGAATACTGTTTATCTGGGCTGGCAAGGTGCCGATTTTGAAAAACGTGGATAAGTGGGTTCTCTTCATAGGGCACAATTTTGTAAACGTGAAAACTGTTTATCTGGGCTGGCAAGGTGCCAATTTTGAAAAACGTGGAAACTGTTTATCAGGGTTGGCGAGATATCTAGCTTCAACAAGAACTATACACAGATTATACAGATGTATTATGTGTGATTCTCAGTGTTTCCGATACTATTTAAAACAACGATTTATATCACAAACATATTCTTCGTAACCAATTTAATATCATTGGCCCCAATTATATATTAGGGATATTTTTGCAGTTGGCTGAATAGATAACACAGATTTATATTTATTTCCACTTTTGTAAATTGTGGGCTAACTGGGATGTAGAGGTTTAGGATAGTTCTTTGACTAATTTTGAAGTTATAGTTGGTTGACAGACAATACAGATTTATATACAATTTTTTTCACTTTTGTCAATTGTGGGCCAACTGAGGTACAGAGATTTATTTAAAATCCATTCAGGACTACTACCTATTGAGGTGGAAATTACATTAAGACTTGCCTATTCAAAGGATTTCACCTACATTTAATATCTAGATCTATCAGATATAAGTACAGTTCACTACAGTTTGTTATATCTTGCTAACAATTTTCTTTTTTCTTTGTCTGGCATTATATAAGGTTTTTTATGCTATAACCGCATTAAGACATTAAGACTTGCCTACTCAAAGGATTCCACCTATATTTAATATCTAGATCTATCAGATATAAGTACAGCTCACTACAGTTTGTTATATCTTGCTAACAATTTTCTTTTTCCTTTTTTTGGCATTATATAAGGTTTTTTATGCTATAACCGCCCCCCCCCCTACACATGTCAAACTCTTCCTCTGGGTATTGAATTTTAACAAGTGAACAGCAGATTTTGGATACGCATATTTGACTAGCTTGCTCACAATACTACTAAGACAACACATTACAGGTTGAGACCCTTTTTCAATTTGGCTCTACATTATTATACAACTTCTGAAATCTATACAATTCATTTATGATTTATGATAACACAGCTTACTATTCACAATTTTTATGATTGACAATATAACATATTATTTACAATTTTTGGATTTGATTTCAGAGGATCCTCAGACGGATTCCCTGGTCTTCTGACCAAAAGGAAATTATATGTTTTGCTCCTATTTCATTTTAGCCTGCGCCCTTCTGTGATTTGAATTGCTTCAGACCAATCATTAATTTCTCCTTGGCTGGCTTGTTTTAACAACCCTAGTGCTTTGAATTCTAATTCATATTCTCAGCCTATTGTGGATAAAGCTACTGCAACCAATTGTCATGGATCTAGAAAAATTATTATTAGGCCTGTGCTCCGATAAGGACGATTTAAAAATTTTTGGGATTGGCATTGACCAGAATGAAACCCATGATCTGAACAGGACTGATCCAGTTGACGGTTGCGAAAATTCTTTCCACAAACTTGGAAAACAAATTAAGGCATTGAGAACTAATATCTGGCATCACAAATTATTCAAAGCCTACCAAATACAAAACATAACCCCAAGGGGTTTGAGATGCAAAATACAACCACTTGTGGCTAATCCAGATGAGACTCTAATTAAAGAGTGGCAAATAGCGCAACAAGAAGCGGCGATGGCTAGGGTCAACATATTGTCATCCTATTATGAGAGAATTATTAAGAATAATATAGAGCAGGTTGAAAAAACTTGCCACTCACTCAAACAGCATGAGGGGACTAGTAGTTTTCAGGATTGTTTGAACAAACTAGCCAAGGAGGCCTCCACTTTGGAGAATAGCTTAAAAAGTAAGAAATTACACAAATTTGCCCGGGACAAAGAAGACTACCAAAAGGGCAGACAATTCGAATCACAGAAGGGTGTCAGGTTTGCCCAAGGCACCAGGAATGTGCCCTTCAATCGGAAAAAAAGACCTAGGTCTATTCTTAAGAAAACTGGTTCAAATTACATTACATCTGGGGAGGAATCCTCCACTACAGATACAGACATATCCACAATTGGGGACTCTCCAAATGCCAAAAGGGGTAGAACATCACAACACCCTTTAGGGGTAAGAAACATAGAGCCGGAAGAAAACATAGGGGTCACAAGTTTGGAAGAACTTTTCATGTCAGTGATAAAGTAAATAAACATTATACGAATGTACTTAATATTTCCAAACATGTTTTAACTGACGAACAACATGCACTATTGAATAAAGGACTCGGTTTTATCCCAGGTTTCTTTATTGATGAGAGCACTTTTGTATCTGACATCTTAGAATTTTGCAGAAAGATTAACCTAAAAATATTTTTTCAACAGCAGGACGCACATAATGACACTCAAAGATCAACTGACTTCAAATTTCATAAATCCTCCTTTACACCCCCAATGGACAAACATGTTTCTGTGTTCCAACAGGCTGTTATTAAAGATTTACATTTTCATTACAGCTCCACAGACATTATGCACAACAATCTTTCCAAACAGGAACAGTTGGCGCTTACACAACTTAAAAACAACACTGATATTGTTATTATTCCAGCAGATAAAGGGGGTGCGGTTGTGGTTATGGATAATGATTATTATCTGAGTGAAGCCAATAGACAACTATCTAATCACCACCACTATATGAAGATGGATATTGATCCAACACCTGGTTTTCAAACTGAAATTACTTTATTTCTCAAAGAGGCAGTAGAGAATGGTATAATCTCAGAGAAAACAAAGAAACATCTGACAGTTAAAGATCCTGCCAAACAATATCTATATCTTCTACCAAAGATTCATAAATCTTTGGAACAACCACCGGGTAGACCAATTGTATCAGGCATTGGCTCACTAACTGAACCTCTTTCGGCCTTTCTTACTGAAAAGTTAAAACCATTATTAAAATTCATTCGTGCTAGAATACAGGATACCACGGAATTCTTGAAGATTGTCACTGATACACAGCTAGACTCGGACTGGCTTATGTGCACTTTGGACGTATCCTCTCTATATACCAGTATCCCTCATTGGGCTGGCTTAATGGCATTGGAGTTTTGGCTATACAAAGCAAATCTATATCCACCAGGAATGAACACACTAATATTATGTATGGCGGAACATATTTTGACCAAAATGTATTCTATTTCCAGCAGGATTGCTATTGGCAATTACAAGGAACAGCCATGGGAGCCTCCTTTGCGCCCATCTATGCAGATCTGTTTATGGGATACATAGAGGAAACAATCATTTATGATCCAATGCACAACATATACTTACCGGAAATAGACATATGGAGGAGATACCTGGACGATTGTTGGTTGGTTTGGAAAGGAGGCCATGAATATCTTGGGGAATTTTTGGAATATTTAAATGGCAATATTTGGGGGATTGAATTCACTGAAGAACATCATCTCAATGAAATTCATTTCTTGGATGTCCATTTGAAAAGACAGATTGACAACACACTGCAAACATCTGTCTATAGGAAATTTCCCCAGTACAACACTCTCTTACATGCCAACAGTTTCCATCCGAAACATATTACCAAAAATATTCCAAAATCCCAATTCATGAGAATAAGAAGAATATGTTCCTCGCAGGAAGACCTCACCAAATATCAACAGGACTTAACCAACAGATTTTTGTCCAGAGGATACTCATCACAAATCATCAACTCAGCGGTCCAAACCTGTGACTCCATACCTAGAGACTCTCTATTGAAATACAAGAAAAGTAAGAAAACTGGGGATTCCGAAGTATGCAGATTGGTCACCACCTATGGCCGTAACAGTAGAAATCTTATTAATATTGTCAATAACCACTGGAATATACTTAACTCGCACCCCCTTTTAGAAAACTATTTAGGAGAACGTTGTTACTTCTCTTACAGAAAGGGCAAATCCTTATGTTCCCATTTCTCTCATTACAAAAAAACATCCAAAATTAAGCAGGACAATTACACACAAAGGACACTTACTGGAGACAAGCTGATTGGGAACTTCCCCTGTGGCCATTGCAGCTTTTGCAATTACATTTTCAAAACTACGAGTTTCACCAGTAAAAACACAGGTCAGGTATATGACATCAATTTCTTCGGAAATTGCAGCTCAGATTGGATAATCTATTTAGCCACCTGTACATGTCAGGCATTCTACATTGGCCAGACATCAAGGCAGTTCCGCATTAGAATTTCAGAACACTTAGGGGACATCAGAAACCACAGAATTACCAATGCACTTTATAAACATACAACTAAACATTCAAATGCAAGATTTACCTTTACCATTATTGATCGAATTTTGGGAGATCGCTCTTTTAAATCAGGATGGCACGATATTCTTAATACAAAGGAGAGAAGGTGGATTATTAAACTAGGGGGACTTTTTCCCCCAGGGCTAAATGACAAGTTATGATTTTGCAGTAAGTAATTCAATCCTTATTGTATAAATCACTATTTTCTTTTCTTTGATTTTTTATTTTCTTTTTTTATTTTCTGTTTTATTACAGAGTTATGTCATATTGATATTTTGATAGTAAACTCATTTACAGATGGATGATATTTCAATAATGTATTATTTGTGACTTCTTACTACTATAACATTTTTATGCCTAATTAATTACAGGAAATGATGTCATGAATCTACATTTTTCAGCTATATAAGGGCTTCTTACAATTACTTCAATGTATTACTGAGGAAAGCTTTGAGCTGAAACCGGTCTAATTACTTGCTTTTTGAAGTCAAATAAAACTTATTTGTCTGACTCTCCGAGGTGCTGGCATTTTTCTTGTTTGGGACTAACAACATATAAATGGCTTGAAGGGTCAGATTTGTTTTTGTGGCCTGATCCCATGCCAGCCTGCATAGATAAGACCTGGTTCCTTCAAACTGCTGTGCTGTCTGTGAAAATTCTGAAATATCCCAGGTGCCAGGAATGGGAGAAGATCTACAGGGCCTGTAGTAATCCCTACATCTCCTTCAGGCTGATGTGCTCTGATCTCAGATTTAGTATTACTGGCTCTGAACTCTCAGGGAGCCCCCTTCATGCCCCCATGTAATGTCTGAAGCACGTGTGTGTAACTCCTGTTGTGGTGTCTGAATTTTAAAAGGCAGGCTTCGAGTGAGGTTTACATGCAATAGCCACCATTGGATTTCTTTCCTTAAGCAGGAGAAAAAAGGAATCTGTGTGTCCAGAGAATGGAAGTGCTTAGACCAAATGGATTTCAGATAACGATGGATTTTTCTCATATGAATATTGGCAAAAGGGACATTGCAACCATGAACTCCAGCACCCTGAATATGTCTCTTGCAGTGCAAGTCTGAAGAGGGAGCAGAGACTAGAAGTAACTGGAATGACTCTGTACCTTGCCTGCAGGTAGGAAAGCCTGCATGAACTTGGTGTCCAGCTTACAGCTGAAAAAGACTAGGTCTTTGATAGACTCAGAGGGGACATCCTGAAGTTGACAGTGAACCCCAGACTTTGGAATAGGGACACAGTGAAGTTGAGAGGGATCACAAGGGTTTCTGGTCAAGATACTTGTATTAATAATGCATCCAAGTAAAGGAATATCTGTATTTTCTGCATCCTGCAGAAGGCTATGACTGGAGCCAGACACTTTGTGAAAACCCTGGGGGCTGTAGAAAGTCCAAAGAGAAAAGCACGTAACTGAAAGTGTAATGAGTAAGACAAAAACTTCAGGAATTTCCTGAACGGAGGGTGGATTGGAATGTGGAGGTAGACATCATAGTGCAAAACCAAGGCTTGCAGAAGAATGAAGACCAGAAGAGGTTGGACGTACAGCACCTGGAAAAATAGGCCTTTGAGAAAGATGTTGCGAGTGGACAGACCCAATATAGGTCTCCATTACCATTTTCTTGGAACCAGGAAAAGTCTTTAATAGAACCCTTTTTCCACGCACTGCTGTGGCAAAGGCTCTATAGTGCCCTGGTCGAGCAAGAATTGAAAAATAGGAGGCAGTAACTTTATCTTACAGTGAGGTGGTAGAGGGGATGGCCTTGAATGAATGGACTTCCTTGCAAGCCATTTTATAATCAAGTCGGATAATGGAAAGGACCCATTTGTTTGAAGTAATAATCTACCCTTTTCCTGTAGACGATGCAAGTCTTTTGGATGGGGGGGAGAGAGACTGAGGGGGGATCACAAGGTAGGCAGGCTGACTTGGTCTGTGTAGGGAAGCCTCCCTGCCTTTGAATCCCTGTCAGACTTGTCCTGGAGCCTTTTCCTTGGCATTTATGGCCTTAGGAAGTGTCTGGAACTCCTTGTGGGCAAAGGTAGTAGGTTTTGGAGGGTAGTTTCTCTGGTATCTGGTTATCAAAGAGTAGAGTTTGTCTACAATCCTCTTATTTTCCACTGTTCTTGTAAGATTTTAAACAGAATGGCTGCACCAGGGACAAATAACAGATTCTTATTCAGAGGAGAATCTAGAAGCTAGGAATTAATGTCCTTTGACACAGGCTGATAGCACAGCCATGCATATCCTCTAATAACCAGACCTGCAGCACCTGCTCTTGAGGAAGCTTCCACTCATCATAGCTGCATTTGATGCTATGCGTAGTTACTTGGGAGGCCTGGGTGGCCATGGCCTATTTTCCTTCTGGCTGGTCTTGCCACTGAAGCCAAGGTTTTAAGTTCCCCAAAACACACAGCAAACATTTAGTCATTTGGGTCTGATAGTTCACTGCTCTGACAGCTAAGGTTAATGAAGTATAAACCTTTTCCAGTCTATCCATTGCTCTGCTGTTTTTATCTGAGGGAAGATTATTAAGCAGGAGGTAGGATTTCAGAAGGCTTGCCTGTACTTATATATTCCTTGGCATTTATGGCCTTAGGAAGTGTCTGGAACTCCTTGTGGGCAAAGGTAGTAGGTTTTGGAGGGTAGTTTCTCTGGTATCTGGTTATCAAAGAGTAGAGTTTGTCTACAATCCTCTTATTTTCCACTGTTCTTGTAAGATTTTAAACAGAATGGCTGCACCAGGGAGAAATAACAGATTCTTATTCAGAGGAGAATCTAGAAGCTAGGAATTAATGTCCTTTGACACAGGCTGATAGCACAGCCATGCATATCCTCTAATAACCAGACCTGCAGCACCTGCTCTTGAGGAAGCTTCCACTCATCATAGCTGCATTTGATGCTATGCGTAGTTACTTGGGAGGCCTGGGTGGCCATGGCCTATTTTCCTTCTGGCTGGTCTTGCCACTGAAGCCAAGGTTTTAAGTTCCCCAAAACACACAGCAAACATTTAGTCATTTGGGTCTGATAGTTCACTGCTCTGACAGCTAAGGTTAATGAAGTATAAACCTTTTCCAGTCTATCCATTGCTCTGCTGTTTTTATCTGAGGGAAGATTATTAAGCAGGAGGTAGGATTTCAGAAGGCTTGCCTGTACTTATAGAAAAACACAGAAGGATCTGAAAAGGGGGATTCTTGTACAGAAACTTTAGATTATCAGGTACTTTACAGAATTCATCAGGCCTTTAGGAAGTGGAGTTTGAGAATCAAGGGCAATGGAAGTGGATGCAAATGTATCAAAAATGCCTCCAGGACAGGAGTTAGAAGAGCAGGAGTGCCTATCTCTAGAGGATTATATGTTTTTTCACATCACAAACTTGCTTTGAATCCCATTCAAAAGGTTTAATCATGTTACAGACTGTTTCCCTGGAAGCTTGTTCAACAGGGGAATCCAGAAGAGGGAATCCTCACCATCATCTCAGGACACTTGACCTGGGGAATGGATCGAAGAAGAATAGGCCAAGGAATGTTCAGAGTCTGAGTATACCTCCTCGTCCTCAGATGATGAGTCAATGTCTTTTATGGGATGAAGCATGAGCAGATGATGCAAAAGATGTTTGCTTGAGTGTCATTATAGACTTAAACAGGTCCTGGGAAAAATCCATCAACTACTTTTTCCTGGATGTCCGGGAACAGAGAACATTCTTAGTTTTCTATTTTTTTCTTTTTAGGCATGACATACGCTTTCACAAAACATGGAGGTTTTGAACCCTGAAGTACATTGATAAGTGACGTTAGTTATTTCCCGGTCTAAAATTTGCAGTATACCCTTGAGTCCTTTGAAAATAGTTACATGGGGCATTCCCCCCTTCTCACCAGTGTAGGTAACATCAGTCATTTTAGATGTGTAAATCTGAGACATCATACTAACCAGCAGTGGGGTCACAGTAGCGGGTATCTGAAAAGACGTCGGTTCAACAGTGGGTTCCAAAATCACAACAGGTAAGTCTGAGTCCAAATGGGCAGGCGTAATGTGGAGCGTAAGCTTCTTAAATTTCTTTTTCTTTGGTAGAGGTGAGATGTCAGGGATGGAAGGGTCTACTCTCTCAGTCTGGGTGAAGGAATTAAGGTACTGAGTTTCCAAGTATATATTGAGGGAAGAAAGTTGCACCCATAAGGTTTTAGGTACTAAAGACTGGCAACTCATATAAGTCTTACAATCTTGCTCTGCACCTAAACAGGAGAGGCAGTGGGAGTGGAGATCTTTGTAGAGAATGCTTTGGTACCCTATTTGGATGTCCAGGTTATCTGCTGGGATAACCCAACAATTTGGTGGATGTCCAGGTTATCTGCCTGGATAACCCAACAATTTGGAATATTACAACAGTGATCTAAGAAAGGACATCTTGCCCCTAGTATTAGTGTCTTTAGGACTGCCCATTTTGAGTTTGTGCATAATAAATGCCCTTGCATAAGCCGGGAGATTCAAACTGAAGTTGTAGTGCAATGGTTATGTGATTGGCCCTTACTTGTTGAACTCTCCACAGACAAGGGTCCAAATGCCACCTCTGCATATATGACATATCCCAAGATGTAGAATAGATTAATGGTAATGCACGCATATGCTGACAATGTCAAGACATATGGATCAGCAATTCATACATGACTCCTCGGGGGTGGGATTAGATTAATAGTTAAGATCTTTATCTCACAGATACAAATTATATGATTTGATTCTGATCTCTGATTATTGGTTAGGCTTGTAAAGTCTGTATGTAGACTGATAGCCTAGTATTTACCTATAAATTTACAACTCTAATCATTCTAACCTAAGATAGGCAAACACAACAAATCTTTTTCTTCCCTCAGCTGACCATCTCCCAGCAGCTCCTCTCCTCATTCACCAGGTATAATGGTCTCACTCTAACCTCCCTTGGCTAAACCTGACCCCCCCTTCCAGAGTTAGTGAGGAGATCAAGGACACTGCTACATCATCATAGTGCTGCTAAGAAGTCCACCCTAACTCCACCCTCTTTGAATCCTCGCTATTTTGGCAGTTGCCGCCTTCAGAAGGTGCATGTTCAATTCAGTACATGTGCAACCTTCCAGCCAAATGGCTCAAAGCTCATGTAGCAAAGAGCTGGCCAGGCTTGTAATGCATATTGCAGTAAACCTAGGCTGCTTCCCCTCCACTCACAGGATGGGCAAAGAGACATCACCACAAACTTACATCCTCCTCCTCCTCCTATGACCCCTGCAGCACTCAAGCCACTAATGGCTTTATCTCTGTGCACCAAGGGGCAACTAACACAGCAAATATTTGGGGCTATGGGTCTTCTGGAGTCCCACAGAAACTGCAAGGCTTGTTTCTGAATCATACTTAACCACAGATCATTTTGCAGGATGCCTACATGTTTAAGAAAATACAAAACTAGAGGAAGAAACAATTTTAAAAGTACTTGTTTTACATTATAAACTTTCTCCCACAGTGTTTTAAATCCGGCTCTGTCAATCTCTAAAAATTCAAGAGTAACTTAACTCCAATGTGCTTTGTTGAGGTCAAATAACAACCGGAAGGATGTTGGGAAGAGCTCAGTTTCACATTTATTCATGTTTTGCCTTGAGACAGCATTAAAAAAAAAAAAACTCAAGTGTCTTGTAAAATTTCAGAATCTTGGACTATGCCCTGTGGGAAAACAATAAATCACTGGTAACAAGGAGGCGACATTCTTGATTCATCAGCTGCCATCCCTGCATATATGAAGCCTCCCAATATACTGCACTAGGGGCTGTACTGCAAAAACAGAGAGAGGAACAGAAATGGGACATCCTAGAAGTGTACCCTGTAAGAAAGGAAGGGAAAGGCTGGGGATGTTCATAATTTTGTAAGTACTTTAAAAGCCATTATCAACTGATAGGGGAACCTGAACTTCTCTAGAGGATAAGTGCCACCTGTGTAAGGAACTAAGTGATTTTTCAAAGTCAAATAATGCTGCACTGAAGCAGGAGCAGACACTCTGAATTTGCACTGCAGTAAAGAAAGACTGCATATGGTCAAGACTACATCTGCTTTTTACAACTCTGTTTGAGAGGGATGTACATTTGTCAAAACCAAATGCACCCTATTTGTTACATTTTATGCATATAGTTTAACCTAAACATTTTATTAAAAAAATGGACTGATTTCAGCCTTAAGGGGGTGGCCTTTGTCTAGTTTAGGGAGCTCCACTACCCTAAACTACTTGAACACTGGAAGGGTAATCCCTATAAGAATGTTATGGTGAAATAGGTGCATCAAGGGTTTCACTAAAAACAGCTTAGTACTCTTGTAACTATTCAAAAGTAATCCATCTGGCCCAGGAGGCCTCACCTTTAGGAAGGGCATTCAAACCATTAAGCAATTCCTGGCTACTTAATGACCTCTGTAAACCCATCTATTATCATCCTATTGTCACGAATACTCTGTAACCCATCTGTTATCATCCTATTGTCAGTGTCATTGTCAATATGCACCCAGATCAGACTCCAGGGTTTTTTTATTTATTTCCTACATAGTGGTCTAAAAACTTACTGAATGTAATTATAACATAGTAAATTCTATAACTTGGTAAACATCTCCAAGATTGCCGTCATTTAAGTAAAACCACAACTTATATAGACCTAACGGACAATTAGGTTTTATGTTGTGGTTTTACTTAAATGATTCACTCTGACACCCTGTATGTATTTAAAGGGTAAAAGCGCTTAGTCTTGTGTTTTTAACTTCTTAAACAAGGTTCCGTGATGGCACTCTTGTTGTGGCGTTTTTATTTATTTTTTTATATTTCTGCAACCTGCATTGGATTTGATAGAAATTATTTACTTATCATCTAAAGGAAGTAAGATAATTTTGTCTAGGTATTTATTGAATTCTCTGAAAAGTTAATGGGGCAAACATCATTATAACTTTTATATACTAGTATAAGCATACAAAATATCTTGTGTTTTAGGCATTAATTTCACATATAGATATACATATATGGATCTACTTCACAAGCTTAAAGTTTCAAAATTTCAAACTTCAAATAGTCAAGACCATAAGATCGAAGTTTTGAAACTTTGAAATTGTAATAAAAAAATAAAAAAATATTTTTTTTACATTTTTGCAGGGGGCAAGCCTCCCTGCACCCCCCACCCCACCCTGCTAAATAAATATACCAACTCCAAGACTGCAGTGAGAAAAACAGTAAATTTCCCATCCCCTCTGTACGGAGGTCTCCATTCAAAACTTCCATCTTATGATCTCAACCATTTGCATCTTGAAGTTTTGAAACTTCAAGCTTGTGAAGGGACTCCATACATAGCTATGTGCATCTCTCTCTCATATATATATACATATATATATATATATATATATATATATATATATATATATATATGGGTTCCATTAGAATTATCGAAATTACTCATCGTACTCTAAAACACAGACTCCGTTATGCAGAAACCACACTTCCCTCACTGCCGAAGTATTAGTTGTTCGAGTTACATTACAGTGAAGTAGTTAAGCTGTTGTTCTTATGGAAAGTGCAAGGGTACAGTACTTATATGCACTGTCGTACTTCGTACCAGTTACAGCTCTCAGCAGACATGATGGCATTTTGGGTAAAAAGGTAATTATGCCATGGTCCCGAAGGATGTATTTTGTATGTTAAAGTTATATTAACAGCACTCTATTTTTAATGGAGATCACAATACAGTGAGCATCGGAGATGTATCCTTTCCATCACTGGCTTGCCCCCCTGCAAAACTGTTATAGAATTTGTATTTATGTATTTGTTTTTAATGTAGAGTTGTTTATGGTGGTGTGTAGTTCAGTAAAGTCAGTTTTCTGTTTAGTGGAGATTTGGTATAACACATTCAGTGTTTTAGAGTTTGATGAAGTCTAATTTTGAGAATTCAAATTGGACCCCCCCACACACACACACATATATATATATATATATATATATATATATATATATATATATATACACACATTTTGAATTCTTACTAAAAATGTTAATTTAGATGGAGTTTGATCCCATTTTAAATATTATGCCAAAACTATAGTGTCATACTATGAGAGCTGCAAAATGTAAACACAATTTAATTATTTTTGAAATACCTTTACTTGCATGTAAACAGCTTTATTATAATTTAGAATATAAACATTTCCAATTTCAATAACTTAGTTTTTCAAACTTGTACTCCTTTTCTCATTTTTTTCTTTTGTAATGAGAAAACGTTTATTACAAAGTCTCACTTTTGCATTTGCAATGCTGTGCACTCACTGAATGACAGGTTTTATTAGCTTTTTATAAAAGTCATTTACCATTCTATTAATTTTCATTTCTAACTTCATTTTTTATCAAAGTTTCAGATTTAGTGCCCAGCTACTATCAGAGTTTATAGTACTGGGGTATCAATTAAATCTATGTGAAGATGAATTTTTGAATGGCCCAAAAAGTAGCAAGGTTCAATTATTAGTTCTTTAATAGCTGCTGTTAATTTGCTAGAAATAGGCAAATCTATTACTGGTGGTCAGAGTAAAACTAACACAGCTCATATTCAACTATCATGTTTAAAATAGCTACAGATGAATTTATATTTTGGTAACTGGCCTTTGTAGAGCCATCATTTGAGGATCAATAACCATATTCCAATCAACTCTAACACACAATGGCAATTTCTAAATTTAGATAACACATTGAAAATATGTAAAATACTACATTTCTCTATTATGTAATTCATGCTTATAACAGGATGCAAATGGATATTATATTTCTAACATACTTAAATATTTGTTAAAATGGACACATTAATTTATTTCTATGATTCCATGCAGCAATGATATTAAAAATCCTTTTTTTATTAGTATTAGACCATTGCTTATGTGTTGAGTAAGAATAATTTGGGTACATAATTTATAGAATAAATTTATAAAAAAAAATTACTGCATTTATAATTTGTAAGTCATTCAGATTTCAAGAATCAAGAAATCTGATCCATTGAACAGATGTTGCTATTTTGCAAAAAAAAAAAAGTTTCATTTTTAAGGGCATTAAAATAGGTTTCATATAAAATATAGAATACTAGGCATAACACCACACCCCCTTATCTGTTAATCTGTCAAAGGTAACACAAATTAGTTTTAGGAACTACACAACCTGTACAAAATATACACTGAAGCATCCCACTTAACTCCAGTTTTAGTCAGGAATACTAAAAACCTCACATCTAATTATAGTAACAACATCCTGATCATGACCAGTCACCCATTTTAGCTCTAATCATACATAACCTTGAATCCTTTTGCAGTATGATCGTATGGATTAATTTATGACCAACAGCTGCAACTCTATAAACATACTGAGTGGACACTAACATACTGCTGAAATCATGCATAAGCAATCATTTGAAAACAACTCAAATTTAAGACAACATTAACAACAACATATAACAAATATTCTAGTCTTCATAGATTTGCATTGACATCAAATGTTATTTAGTTAATGTTATTTACTTATGCAAATTGCTAGCATTGGTAGCACATGGGAAAAATGGTACTTGGGTCAATTATGCATTAGTAAAGATTAATTTTATAGTTTAATATACATAAGTAGAAAAGTAACATAAATAAGTTTGCAAAGTTTGCATTTACATTATCTAAACATTTTAGAAACACTACAGTCTAACTAACAAAAAACTAATTATCTGGTATTAGAAACAATAATAGACCAAGACCTTCCCAAATAATAACCCGTCCACACAGGTCAGTGACAGTCACTCTTCCCCAGCCTCTAAACCCAACTCTCCCCCAACTTTTGAACTTAAACCTATTTCTATCTCCTACATAAAAAAACTTCTCTGCAAACTAAAACCATGCTCCAATGCCCCAGATAACATTCCATCTCACTTTTTAAAAATTGCTGCAGACGGAATCACCCTCCTGATTAGCATCCTAATCAACAGATCCATACAGGAATCTTATGTCCCAAGCTGTAGCATGCTACCTTTATACATCCTCTCCACAAACATGGCAAAAGTAATAATACCTCAAACTTTCGCCCTATAGCCATCCTCTCCCCAATATCAAAAATATTGGAAAAATGCATTCACATCCAACTCTTGCCTTTCCTAACCAAAAAAACACCTTATCTCTCAAACCCAACATGGTTTCCGTCCTGCCCATAGCACTATAACTGCTCTTCTCTCATTCCTAGATATAGTCAACCATGCCCATGACTCTGGAAAAATAGTATCTACAGTTCTATTAGATCTCTCCAAGGCTTTCGATACAGTCTCCCAAGCCACCTTGCTAACCTTAACCTGTCCCACAATCCTGGTTCTCAAGTTACATATCTGACAGATCTCAAGCTGTAAAATGGAGAAAAGGCGCCTCAAATATCCTTCCCACCCCCCACTGGGGTTCCCCAAGGATCCATTCTTGGCCCAATGTTGTTTAACATCTTTATCAATGATTTCCACTCTGCCATCCCAAATACCAAAATTGTACAATATGCAGATGACTCTACTTTAATCTGCTGTGCCACCAACCTCCCCGAACTTCAAACACTCAAACTGCCTTCTCCACCACTGAGAACTCGATGGTACAAAACCACATCTCTAAATGCTAACAAATCCAAAATATTACTTTTCTCTCCCTCTAAATCCTCCTTCTCTTGATAAAAATTCTTTCCAAATTAGTAGCTACCAACAATTCAACCATAGAAATTGTTCCCTTCACCAAACTACTTGGGGTAACTATAGATGGACACCCATATTCAACTAAACATTAAGAAAGCACATCAAAAACTTGGCTTGCTTTACAGAAACATCCACTATCTCCTTCTACTAGACTAACTCTCGCCACTACCTATCTTCTTCCCTCACTAATGTATGGTGCTCCTCTACTAAATAACTTATCTGCCTCCATCTCTTCCAAAATGGAAAGTTGTTACAATAAAATTTCAAAATTCGCCATCAAAGCCAAATACTCCTCCCACCTTTGCTCTGCCCTCCACTTACTAAACTGGCTAGAACTTCCCAATTATCTAGGCTATCTCCAACTTACTACTGCCCACAGGCTATTACTTAACCCTACTAAATGTCCTGCACTATCCAACATCCTACAACCATACACCCCTCACAGGCCACTTAGATCTGCTCAACTAAACCTAATCACCGTCTACAAACCAAACTGCCCTGCTGGACAGCTTCTCCTGTCCTTTTCCTTAGCCAAAAAATGGAATTCTCTCCCTCCTTCATTACGAACCACAGAAAACTTTGACAACTTCAAATCCCAACTCCATTCCCACCTCTCCTCCAATTGGAAGTGCAATTGTACTTTCCCCACCTAGCCTTCTTTTCTCCCTACTCTAAATTGTATTTCTATATTCCTATTTCTAAACATCTTAGCTCCCCATGGATACTAGTTAATCTAACAATGTTATCTTGTATGCAAAATGTAAATATTGTAAATAGTCTACTTTCCCTTTTCTCCCCTCCCTAACATCGTACTTATACTGCCATCACAAGACTCAGATACTATGTAACCACTGAAATACTCATGTCATCACATGACTCAGATGCTATGTAACCAATGTGCCACATCATGTCTCTAGATTTATAATGTAACTGTATCTTTAAATCTGTATTTTAATTTGTTGTATCTTAATGTTTATTATGTAATGTGAAGCTTTTCTCCCTGGGTCTCCACTGAAAACGGACTCCTGAGCCCTGTGGACCTCCCCGGTCATCAAACTGAAATAAATAAATAAATAAAATAAACTATCAAAAATATAACCTTTTACTACTTCACATTAATAAACAGTATTACATAAATGCCAATAATATGAGCCAAATAAAGTTTTGAACTCATTAACACCTACGTGGTGCATCACACCTCTAGTAGCCTATACACATCCTTGCATTCTGGCACCTTCTGCAAATTAACTTAAAAAGCAAAAGATAAAGCAATGACATCATTTTGTCAACAATAAAAGCTATTAAAACTTCACAAACTACAATGTAATCATATTCTTTAGAGTTAGTGTGTTCATAGTCTTTCCATAAATATTTAGTATATTATAATGCAAACAAACCACAGCCGCAGTAGCATTGTCGCCTCACAGCAAGAGGTTCTCCTGTTCAATTCTTGGCTGGAGTGCCTTCTGTGTGGAGTCTGCATGTCCTCCCCATGATTGAGTGGCGTTCAAAAGACATGCGTGAATGGGCGTGCCTTCGTTGAAGGTTGGGCGTCAGGCTGGCACCTCAGCACCGTAAAAATCTACTGCCAATCATTAGCGGACCGGAGTTCCGCTGTGGCGACCACTAACCGGGAAAAGCCGAAAGAACAACAACATAATGCAAACAAACTCATCATTATATTTTTGGCTAACCTTTCACAAATTGGCATAATCTTGGAAACCATACAAGCTAGACATATATTGCTAGAAAGTACAGTTTTGTACCTACCATAAATGTAGATGTCCGATAGGTATGCATCTGCAGTCATAACATATGGGTTGTCCTGCCTCAGGCAGCCCTTCGGTCGGCCGGATTCCAAAGTCTGGGTCTGGCCTCGGCTGATGTCGCATCTTCCCCAACGTCAGAGCTGCTGGGGTATAAAGGCATCAGCTGACGCCATTTTCCTCAGTGTTTCTTGCCCCAGATGCCAGGTGCCCTCTAGGAAGGCTAAATTTGGATAAAAGTTGAAAATTCCAAACAGAATAAAACAATATATATATATATATATATATATATATATATATATATATATATATATATGATATACATACAAACAAATACACCATAATAGATTCCCCCAGCTAGCTGAAAGAGGGGTAAGCACCCTAGGAATACCACAGAGGGGAAGGCGGGTGGGTAATCCTGACTGCAGATGCATACCTATCGGACATCTACATTTATGGTAGGTACAAAACTGTACTATGTCCTTCAAGGATGCATCTGCAGTCATAACATATGGGTAGAATACCATAGCCAAACTGGGGGAGGAGGTACTAAGATAAGGATGGTGTAGTTAAGATCCCCTGTAAAACTGCAGTTGCAAAACCTGCTCGGGATCTGGAGTATAAAGGTAGATTGTAATGCTTGGCAAATGTATGCACGGAGCTCCAAGTAGCAGCTTCTAAAATGTCCTTGGTAGCCACCCCTCGTAGGAAAGCTGTAGTGGTGGCTGTGGCTCTTGTGGAGTGAGGCCTGATATTTTCAGGAGCTGTCTTTCCATGAAAAGAGTAGCAGAAACGAATGCAATTTCCTATCCATTTAGAGATTGTCTGTTTAGAAATTGCTTTTCCTTGCACTCCAGTTGCATATGCTACCAGAAGTTGGTCAGTTTTTCTGCTGGTTTTAGTTCTGTCCAGATAGTAGAGTAGTTGTCTGTGTACATCCAAGGTGTGCAGCAGTTTTTCCCCCCTGTTCTGTGGGTTAGGGAAGAACGTAGGCAAATGAATAGCTTGGTTCAAGGATACCCTGGATACAACCTTTGGCATGAACGTAGGATTGGTTCTCAGAGACACTCTATCCTGGTGAAAAATAAGGAAAGGCTGCACTGCCATTAGTGCCTGTCACTCGGATACTCTTCTTGCTGAAGTGATTGCTAGAAGGAAAGCAGTTTTCCAAGATAAGAACTGTAAGTCTGCTGATGCTGCTGGTTCAAAAGGGGGTAGTGTTAATTTTTCCAGCACAAAATTGAGATCCCATGCAGGCAGAGGGGATTTCCTTGGAGGTTTTACATTTTTGATCCCTCTTGGTTTTACATTTTTGATCCCTCTTAAAAATTGTCTGAGGAGAGGGTGAGAGAAGATAGGAGGATCCATGTTGTATTCTGCTGAAATTGCTGAAGCATGAATCTTAATGGAGGAATAGGACAGGCCATTGTGGAACAATTCTGCTAAGTATTCTAGGATGTGTGCTAGGTTTGCCAGTGTGACATTTGTACCCTTTGAAGTGCTCCAAATGAGGAATCTCTTCCATTTAGCTGAATATGTCTTTCTTGTGGAGGGTCTACGAGCCTCCAGGATTATGTCCTTGACCCTCTGAGATAAGACAGTTTGGTTTTGTTTTAGGCAATTTTCCAGGCAGTCAGCTGCAGTGTTTTCAAGTTTGGATGCAGGGTCTTGAAGTTGTTCTGCGTTAGAAGTAGAGGCCATAGGGGTAGAGGCCATGAGTTTGTCCGAAACATGCTCCTCAGTAGCAGATACCAGTGCTGCCTTGGCCAGTCTGGAACTATCAGTATCACCTTTGGCTGTTCCTCTCTAATCTTCAGTAGTACTCTGTACATCAATGGGAGTGATGGAAAAGCATACACTGTTAGGGCATTCCAGTTGAAAGAGAGAGAGTCCACCTTCCAGGCTTGTGGGTGGTATACTCTTGAGCAGAATTTCCTCAGTTGGTTGTTGAGTGGGGAGGCGAACAGGTCTATCTCTGGCATTCCCCATTTGTTTGTTATGATTTTGAAGATGTCTGGATGCAGCATCCATTCGTGAGCATCCGTGGTAGTTCTGCTTAAGCTGTCTACTAGTGAATTCTCTTTTCCTGGTACGAATTTGGCCTGCAGTTGGATGTTGAGATTCAGGGCTAGGTTCCACAGATCCATTGCCATCCGGCATAGAGGGTAGGAATGTGTGCCTCCCTGTTTGTTTATGTACCACATGACTGTGGTATTGTCTGTCCTTATCAGCAGATGACCTTGCTGGAGGAATGATTTGAATGCCTCGATTGCATGCTTCACTGCCAGCATCTCCTTTAGGTTTATGTGCAAATTCAGCTGGTCTTGAGTCCATAGGCCTTGGATGCACTTGTCTTCCATGTGTGCTCCCCATCCTAGGTCTGAGGCGTCCGTGGTGATGGTCTGCCTTGGTTGTGGTTTGTTGAAAGGCAACCCTCTGTTGGACTGGCAGGCCTGAGCCCACCACAGGAATTCCTTTTTCAGGCATGGAATGATTGGAATCATGGTTTCTAGACTGTGCCTGTGTCGAGACCATACATTCCTTAGGTACCATTGTAATTTCCTCATAAGCAGCCTGGCATGTGGGATCAAGATTATGCAAGATGCCATGTAACCCAGGGCCTGCAGGACTTTCCTTGCAGTGAGCTGAGTTTGTCTTGTCAAAGCCATGAAGTAGACTGGGAGTTGCTTTTGTTTTTCTTCTGTGAGAAAAGCCATCAGATCCGCACCCAAAAAGGTTATCCTTTGGGATGGCACTAGTCTTGACTTCTGGATGTTGACTGTGTATCCCAAGGCCTGTAACAAGTGTATGACATAGGCCAAATCCTTTATAAGTCTTGTCCTGTTCTCCGCTTGTATTAGGCAGTCGTCCAGGTATGGGTAGATTTGAATTCCCTGAAGCCTGCAATGTGCAATTACTGATGCCAGGCATTTCGTGAATACTCTGGGCGCAGTAGATAAGCCAAAGGGCAATGCTGAGAATTGATAATGCTCTGATCCTGCAAGAAATCTGAGGTGTCTTCTGCAATCTGGTCGTATAGGGACGTGCAGGTATGCCTCCTTGAGATCTAGAGTCACCAGCCAAGACTCCTTGCCCAACATGGGAAGAAGTTGCTGTAGGGTCAGCATTTTGAATTTTGGCACAATGAGATATGTGTTTAGTGCGGACAAGTCGAGAATAGGACTCCATTGGGTTTCTTTTCTTGGTACAAGGAATAGTCTGGAGTAAAACCCTTGGCCTTGTTCCATAGATGGTACCCTTTCTATTGCTTTCATCTGAAGTAAATTGTTGATTTGTCTTAAAGCCTCTGGCTTCTGGTTTGGTGGAAGGTTTGGCATTCCGCTCCTTCTTGGTAAAGTGTGGAAATGAAACCTGTATCCTTTGTCTATTGTTTGCAATGTCCATTTGTCTTTTGTAATGCAATGCCAGTTTTTTGAGAATAAAGCCAATTTTCCGCCCAAGGGTGCTTCCAGTTGTTCCCTTGTAGGCGGAATCAGAGTCAAGTCATTGTGTTTGTCCTGTGGAAGTGGTTGTAGTTGCAGCTGTGGCAGTACTCCTCTGGTTGACAGGTTGCCACTGACGACCCCTGTAGGCACCCTTTGATGACCTCTGCCTCTTGGGTGTCTATTCCTGCCCCTCTGTGCTTTGGAGGTGTCTGGAAAGGACCAATTCTTTGAAGGCCAGTTTCTGCTGAACCTCGGAGGTTGGACCTGCAGAAAATCCTTAACTGTTTGCACAGATTTTGCTTTTTCTTCCACTTTCTTTAGAATCTCCTGTGCAGGGGAGCCAAATAAACTTTGTTTCTCCACTGGAGCATCTAGGAGTTTAGCCTTGACATGGTCCGGCAAGGATTGTTCTTTTAGCCCGGCATGTCTTCAAATTACTGCCCCAATCATAGCTGATCTAAATGAAGCTTCCAGTGCATCATAGCAACATTTTAAGAAATGATTACTGACCTGCTGAGAGTTGTGTACCAAATCCTGAAGGGCCTTACGGTCTAAAGGTTCAGGAGAAGAAAGCTTTTTATTCAGCTGATCTAACAAATATTCCTGGTACTGTATCATATGGAATTGACAGTTTAAAGCCCTGGCAGAAAGAGTAGCAGATGTATAAATCTTTTTTCCCCATCTCTCTAATGCTCTTGACTCCCTTTCAGAGGGTAGTGGGTTTTTGGCAGTGGCAGCTGCAACACCTTTCGGGCCCTGAGAAATAGTTTCTGGGTCTGCAGCATGGGCTTTATACAAGTGGAAGTGGGAATCCGGAACCCTGTAGTATCTGTCAGGTTTGGCAGGGGCCGGGGGAAGTGAATCAGGGGCAGAGCTGACATCATTATATGCATCATCAGCTACAGTCAGCACAGGTGGTATGGCTTAAGGCCTATGCTGTGGCAAGTGTAAGAAAGTCCTTAGTCTTTTTCTAGAATCAGAGAATTCCTGACCCTGCCATTGAAAGTGTTCCCTCAGAGTGTAAAGTTTCCCCAAAGGAAAATTCCTCTGGAGGGGAAGCAGAAGGGATAGAGTCTTCTGCATCTGAATCCTCATAAGGTGAGTATGGCCCTTCCTGATGGTCTGTCAAATCAGATCCATCCGAGGAGTAGTCAGAGGAGAGAGGTTCAGGGGGTTCAGTCCTGGGCCTTTTGTCAGGAGGAGGTTGGGAGGCCCTGTCTGGGTGAGGTTGGGAACCCCTAATCAGAGAAATAAGGTCCTCAGCAAGACTGAGAATCTGGGAACTTGAGGAAGGTCTCTGAGGAGTTGATTTTGCAGGTAAAGCTTTTGTAATTTTAGCTGCTTTAGCCCTGGAGAAAGCCTTAATAGACATAGAAGCAGGGGGCCTAGCTGCCCCACGTGCAAGAGTGGAAATGTCCAAGGGAATGGTGTCGGACAATTCTTGTGCGCTTGCTTCTTCGGTAGGGATTTCTGTAGCCGACTCAGCCGGGGCCTCTCTGGCCTCGGTTGTCGGAGGTATGATTTCGGCAGAAGGTAGAACCGAGGCCTCGGTTTCAGCTGAAACAGAGACACTCGCGGTAGGCCTAACCGTGGTTTCAGCCGAAACCGCGGGCCGCGAGTGTCAGTCCTTTTCCTTGAGTTTTTTGGCTAAATGTGTAGTCTGAGTCTCCGACGGCATTTTATATGCAAAAGCGGATCCAAAAAACTCTTCTGCAAACTCCGACCGACTTCTAAGAGTCCGTCGGTTGAAGGAGGCACAGGCTAAACAAGCTGATACGTCGTGATCTGGGCCTAAGCAAGGAAGGCAGTAGGAATGGAAATCCTTATGAGGTATTTGTTTCCCACAAGTTAAACAATTATTTACTTTGTCTGACATCGGCTGAGGCAAGAAAGAGTCCCCAACGGGGTACTTAGCTTTTTAGAAGTCTTCGGTAGCTGAATCTCTGGATCTGACCGACCGGCACTTGCGAACAGCTTCTGCTTCGGGCACCGCGCGGCAAGAAAGACTGAGGAAAATGGCGTCGGCTGATGCCTTTATACCCCAGCAGCTCTGACGTCGGGGAAGATGCGACATCAGCCGAGGCCATACCCAGACTTTGGAATCCGGCCGACCGAAGGGCTGCCTGAGGCAGGTCAACCCATATGTTATGACTGCAGATGCATCCTTGAAGGACATCCCTTTTCTTAAGCGGACATTTTATTTCACATGATAACAAGAAATTCTTCCAAGTGCACATTAATTTAGATATTTACAGAAATATAAAAACATATGCATAGTTATATAATTAGCAACATAAACACTGAATATCTCTCAGGAAATGAAACTTACACTACAAATATTGACAGTTTTCAAGGACCTCTAAGGTTTTATCTGATGCCTTGGAATACTTTGTTTTTGAAGTATTAAGTACACATGGAAATATTTATTTTCATAATTATTAACAAAAAATTAGCAATATCTCCAGCATAGTGTGACAAACTGACACAGATAATGAATGTTCCTGTTTCCCATCATTGCATTTCACACTGTACTCCTCAATTAGTATATAGTTCTCCCAGTTATGAAAATATGAACATAAATATGAAAATATGAATACGTGGGAAATGGTGATTAAGTTCTCTATGCCAAAACACTGTAGCTTAACAATCTTAATGAAATTTTAAGTCCTTGCCCACTCTAATACTGCCAATTATTAGCTATAAGTCACTAAGTTACAGATGACAGACCCCCAAAAGGTTTGAACGCCATAAGGAGTTATAGTATTAACTAGAAGAATACAAAAGAGACACTATAGGCTTGAGTGACTCAAGGCCAAATGTCATTTATAATTAAGTTATCAGAAGAGAGACAGACATTGTTTTTTAATTTTGAAAAAAGTGTTAATTAGAAAGTACTCTAAAATTAGTATACCAACAAAGGTGATAGATCTTTACAAATCTGTACCGCACCCCCACCCAACTACACTATCAACTCTTGCAGAGATTTTATTTTATTTAATTAAAGATCTATGATTAGCTACTACATCCCCAACTAGTAAAGGGGGAGATATCAAAGAATATTCAATTCCATCCACATATTGTGACACAAAGACAAGACAGAAGATATGCATTTTATAATTACAATTTATTATTTCCCATTGTAATTTAAGGCTCCTTGTGCTTGGTCTATAGAGTCACTGCACAATATAGATAATTGTACAGGTGCAAGAGAAAAAATACAAGCTCTGAAGATTCAACAGTGCAGCAAGTGCACACAGAAAAAAAAAAACGTCCCCATGTTAGGCATTTGAAACACAGTGTGGACATGCATGTTCTTGTCTAAATGCCATGCTCTGGAAACAAACCTCCTATGGGAAAGAGAGAACAGAAGTCTTTCAAAGTTATCTTCCTTACAAAAAAAGAACATCCATTGCTTCCATAATCACAAAAAATTCAATGCACCCAACTCTTTCAGGCATAAAAGACATGCCTCCTTTATCTGCCCACCGTGCGTTACAATGTACAACAGAGTATGGTATGCTAACATAACATATAGCAACTGCCAACAAGCACACAGGTCTTCCTCACAATTCACACCCAATGGAGTGCTACGTTTAAGTGGAGCAGAAGCTTCTGTATACAGCAACCTCAGCAACTCCAGAAATCCCACAATACATTTCATATGTAGCACTAGCTTAGCAATCAGAACAAATAAGAAATAAAAAAATAAAGTATTTCCATCACTACACCAAACCTAAACATTCACAATAGCCACAGTCCCAGGAGAAAAAAATTACAACCTCAGACTCACCGAAAACAGATAATCTGCAACAAATAAGAGTAAGGTACTTTTTAATAAATCAGAATATAAGCAGATTTTCTTTTACAGAGAGTTTATGCATTTTCTTTAAATTACAATATGCAGTTGTTGTTGTATCTTTCGGCTTTTCCCGGTTAGGGGTCGCCACAGCGGAACTCCAGTCCGCTAATGATTGGCAGCAGATTTTTACATACTGAGTTGCCAGCCCTGACGTACAACCTTCAATGAAGGTACGCCCATTCACGCATATTTCCACACAGAAGACGCTTTAGCTGAGAATCGAACAGGACAACGTCTTGCTGTGAGGCGACAACGCTACCACAGCACCACCACCGCAGTCTAAAAATATTATAAGTGCTGATTAATCCAAGGTAAATTAATTTGCTTTTGCTGTTATTAGTCTGTTTTAAATAAAAATAAAAATAAAATAAATAAAATAGTCTGTTTTAAAGTCAAAATTGTTTTAAATATAGTTTTTGCTTCACCAGAAGATTAATTTTAATATTTATTGCCATGAAGGATAAAGATAAGTTTTATAGGGAAGTTCATCTGAAATTTAATGTTGTTTTGGATTAATAAGCACAAAAGAGTAAAAATTTTGTATTTGTAGTTTATTAGGCATATGAATACTCTGTAGAATTCTGTCTAAAGTCTTTCCAGGTTAAATCTTTCTTTACACTGGCTGCTTTCATAATGGTATACTTTGACTTAGAAATAAAGCCCATTGCTGTCATGGTATTAGAAGCACAAAAGACTTGGAGAAATTAATAAAACAAAAGTGGAGAAGTCTTGTCAATTGAGCATTTTAACATACATTCATCTCTGGCATGTCCAACTTTAGTGCTCTTCTTAAAGCAATGATCCTTTTCAATAGTCGTTTTCTACTGTTGACTGCTCTATAGCAATGATGCTAAAAGGCCAATGACAGTGCTTAATACAACAGGTTATTCATATTTTTCTGGTACACCACTGAATAATGAGCCTTTTCAATAGTCGTTTTCTACTGTTGACTGCTCTATAGCAATGATGCTAAAAGGCCAATGACAGTGCTTAATACAACAAGTTATTCATATTTTTCTGGTACACCACTGAATAATGTTTTACTGCTTCTGCTATGAGCTAAACCCAATATTTTTTATTAATATTAGTTAAATATTCTGTACAATCTTGCATGCTTTTCCCCCCTAATTTTAGCATTTAGTCTTCATTTTCAGCAATTACAGTTTCAGTGTGACCCTGTCTTTTATACATCTCAGGCAGAGTTACATTCATTGTTACTGGTTAGCGCAACAAATTTTCAATTGCTTGGTGCAGCGGTTGCAAGGTAGTTTAACTCAACTACAATATTCTGTTAAATTTTAGTTTTAACTGCTGAATTCCCTTTACCCCTTCTGATTTCACTTCTAGTAACAATCAGAGAATTTAATTTTGGTAATTTGTTGACCCATGAATTTATTTTCTTGAGACATTCTGATATGGCAGATATGTGACTTGATTAATTATTTCCTCTGCTTAACCGTTTGAGATGCACTAAAAGCACAAGGACTACATTACACTCCTCATTTACATAAAAATAGTAGAGTTGCATAGGATCATAGGAGGTTACTAGGGTAACGGCCCCAGGGCCCTTACAAATCTAGCCAAGTATCCCCAAGGGTGTCTGGTTCAAGCAGACACTAAAATCAGCACCTTAGTCCCCCTGTCCAAGAGGGATACAGGTGGAACCCCCCCTGGGGCAAATTTCTGGTTGCTCACCCATTCATCTAAATTATGCTTAAATATGGCCAATGAGGTTCTTTGTTTTAACATGAATAGGAAACTTGTTTCAAAAGTGGGGCATCCTTTGTGAGACAAATCTCTTTGTCCAGCAAGTTCTGTTGATGTCACATACCAGGTTAAGGTCCTTTTAGTGAGTGACCAGTGTGCCATTTGACTTGCAAATGTGCAGAATTTCCATTAAAGCTGTGCCAGAGACTGCTCCATATGCAAGGCACAGGTTGCCTCTGAGCAGTCAGTATGACACAGACTAAAGTGGCAATGATTTCATTCTGTCCACATAAGAGAGATCTTGAAGACCCTGAATTTCCTTTGCAAGGAACCTTTGTGGTCTCTCCAATTGCTGCAGGTGTTTAGAAAAGACCATACCAAAGAGTGATGTACTGTATTACTGGCCTGATGAGGGAAGAGTGCGGGGGGGGGGGGGGTTATAACCTCTTTCTGGAGGCAATGCTCTTACTTATGAGATGAGCAATATAAAATGCCCTTCTTACCACTGTGGAGACATGGGGATTGAAGTTAAGGTTGCTGTCACCCTGTATGCCCAGATTTCTCACCACTGACAGTGTGCTTAGAGTATTGCTATTGATGTGGTTGTTTGCAGGAACATCACCCTTGCTGAAGGGGATGATAATGCATTTTTTTAAGCGAAGTTTAAGACCACAACCTTGGCACCAGTCATTAGTTTGCACGATGTTGACATCACTAGGGGTTTCAATGACTGCTCTCAGTTTGCAGTCATCGGCAAACTTAGTCAACCACAGTCTTTTAGTTTTAGCCTGTACTTTGGAGAAGTAGATTCTAACAGTAGGGGTTCCAGAACTGATCTCTGTGGAACACCAATGGTTATGGGTTTGCAGGAGGAGGTGGAGTCCCATATTTTGACTGTACGAGTTCCATCAGTGAGCCAGTCTGTAACCTACCTGACAATATATGGGTTAATACCCAGATGGGTGAGTTTATCAATGATGCCCGAGTGGGAGATTGTGTCAAAGGCCTTGGGTAAGTCTAGGTAGGCCGTATGCATAGATTTACCCTCGTCTATGGCTTTGGTGGTCGTCTTGAAGAAGTCTACCAAGTTTAACAGGCATGATCTTCCCTTGACAAAGTAAAACTGGGTGGGTTGAGTGTTTGGAGATTTCCTATATCTTTGTTAGTAAGGTCCATGATGATTCATTCCATGGGCTTGCAGAGGAGGCTGATTAGGCTAATGGGTCTTCAGTTCCCAGGGTCCATGGAGGCACCCCCTTGTGCAAAGGGATGACAGTAGCTGTTTTCCCTTCTGCTGGGACAAAGTCAGTGCTTAGGGTGTGATTGAAAAGCATACTCAATGGTGATGCTAATTGCTGTTTTAACCTACACAGAACACAGACCAAGATGTTGTCTGACCCCACATCGGCTGTATTTTTGGCCTTGGAGAGGACATTTAAGACCTGCTCCTTGGAGATATTAGATGGGGGGACAGGTGTTAAGGATGGTTTGGGGTATACGTGGTGGGAACAGTGGAGTGAAGTTTTCACTGAACCTGTCCACCAGCAGGTTTGCTATATCCACAAGTTCTACATATGTAATACCATTAACTATGAGTTCAGTGCAAACTTGGGCCTTACCTTTAATGTTATGGATGTAACTAAAGAAAGCCTTGTGGTTATCCTTAGTTAGGGAAACTAATTTGGATTTGTAGTTAGCTTTGGAGGACTTCAAAAGGAGTCTTATTTGCTTGTTTAAGTTGAGGATGGAGCATTTCCTGTTTTGAGACTGTTTCTTCCTTCTCTTAGAAAGCAATTTCTTTCTTCTATTGTATAGCCTATTAATGGCAGTTGTCCACCAGACAGGTTTGTTTTTCCTTGAAGATCTTTCTTTGATTCTATCAGGTACAGCAGAGCCAATATAATTGTACAGGTGCTTGTATAAAGCACTGGTGTATAACTCAGCATAGGTGTCTGTTCCAACAGTGGGGGAAGGAGCTATGCATCTATATATGCCATCATGTAAGCGGTTGTAACAGGGCTTGGAGAAGTTTTTTAGTCTAGTTGTTGATTGGGAGGGTGACTTGTGCTCCAGTTACTTCTAGCGAGACAGATTTGTGGTCAGATCTCATGTTGGTGAGCACCAAGTCCAGGATGTTTGAGCCCCCCCCCCCTTGTATGTGTGTTAACCAGCTGGTCCATGGCACTGGAGTCAGCGAAGTCCAGGAACCTTAGGGTATGTGAGTTAGAACATGTACAATTTACACAGTCTATGGATGGGTATTAAAGTCACCCAAAAACCAGGATGTTTGACCGTATCGGACTGATTCAAACAGATCCAAGTAGGCCGAGTGGATGTCCTGATTCATGGAGTGGGTCCTGTAGCTGGTAATGACCTGAAGAGGGGTCTTACCGACAGTCAATTGCACCTGAAGTAATTCAAGGGAATCGTGCTGTTAAACCAATCTAGAGGTGCATTTATCTTTAATGAATATTTTTACACCTCCTTTAGTTCTCATGCCTTCAGTTTTGGTCTAAATGTGTGGAAGGAAATGTAACCTGGTATAGCTGGGGTGCTCTCCGCAGCCTTAAAGCAGGTCTCAGTGACTGCACAAGTATCAGCATCTTCCAGGGTGAGGACTGCTTTCAGTGAATGCAGTTTCTGGTTTATACTCCTAGAGTTTAGCTACATAACCCTGAAGTTGTTTTCAGAGGGTATTTTTACATCAGGAGTTTTGTTCTTGTGACAGTGAGGCACTATGGGGATGGCCAGAGCCTTAGTCAGTAACCGAAACCCCAGGGGTAACAGATGAAGAACATCTCTGGCAAAGCATTGAGGTCTGTCAACCACATCATCCTAGGCTGACAGATACTGGACCCACTTTGAATGACACCAGAAACTAAGCCAATTGTTTAAGTCAATCACTTTTTGTTTATATTGAGGTCTCATCTTAGGTGAAGGTAAAATGCTGCTTAAGGCTAGGGACATACCTGCCTGAGACACAATCACAGAGCTCAGTCATGTCTCTCTTCACATAGTCCAGTGAAGCATGCCTCAAGCTATTCACACCAACATGGACTATGACAGTCATAAAACTCGCTTGCTGTTTCAAATTTCTATTTCAAGCAAGTTTTGCACAATAGCAAAGCTTCACTTTTGGTACCCAACAGTATTATATGAGAGCTGTATTTCAAAGGATGCTGCTGGATACATTTGAATTTTGTACAGAGCTGAGTGCTGGTACTGTTCACTCTTTAATGGTCATCTTGTTCTCCTTACATATAATAAATATATAACATATGTATAAACTATTTCATATGTATATGCATTCACATACCTATTATACAAACACACACACGTGTATCATTCTTGAATTGAACAGACTGCAGTAGATTCAATGAAATCATCCCCATAAAACTACCTTTTAAGTGCTACTATGGCTTTGCAGGAGATCAAGTGATGGCTTTCCCCATGGAAATTATCAAATCAGTAATGCTCTCCAAAGCAGAGTTTTGCTGAAAGATACTTATGAGAAGCTGTGATCCGACTCTCACTGTGGCAACTGCAGCACCTATATACACAAATGTACACTTATCTCTCTCTCTGTTTTTTTATATTTTATGTATATATATATATATATATATATATATATATAAACACACACACACACACTACACAGATTACATAATTACATATGCATATACAGTGGCCCTAGAATGGGTCAAAACTGACATCACTGATATCATACAACTAAACTAATGTCTTTCGGCTTTTCCTAGTTAGGGATCACCACAGCGGAACTCCTGTCCACTATTGACTGGCAGTGGATTTTTACGGTGCCAAGGTGCTGGCCCAACGCCCAACCTTCAAAGAAGGCACACCCATTCATGCACGCACCTACCTGCATGTCTTTAATGTTACTCGACCATGGGGAGGACATGCAGACTCCACACAGAAGGAGCTCCAACTGAGAATTGAACCGGAGAACCTCTTGCTGTGAGGCGACAACCCTAACCGCTGCACCACTGCAGCCACATACAACTGTTATAAAAAGTATTACAATATGATATGCAAAAAATGTCTTGTAAATATTGAAAATATTTTAGTACAGAATTATTTTCTTTAAGATAAATGTCACTGGATTAGAGATATTCCTTTAAACAGTACTGGCAACTACAAACAATTAACTTACTGGTGCAATGCATCATAAAGGAGGGCAATGACCCTATAAATCAGAAAAGTTGGTCTCTCAATGCATTGGGAATTTTGCCTAGAAGAGCACTTCTGACAAAAGTGTGCTACCGAGTGAAAACAACCTGGAGGAGCTTCAGACAATCTGGAGATATTTTGCTGAGAATCCAGATAGGAGGAAGCTGCTTGGATTTACCTGCCTGAATTTATTTTGGGACCAAGGGAGAATTTCTGCACTGTTTTCCTTTCTTTTTCTTTCCCTGTCCTAAAGAAGAGTTAGATCCCACAGCACTTGTTGAAAAAAGCAGGGGAATTTCCCTGATGGTCAAACTTCCCACTGTCATCATAAATACCACCTTGGATTTCCCTTGAAAAGAGGCCACTAGCCTTGTGGGGTTAACCTGGTCAACAGAAGCAAATAAAGTACTTCCACTGCCTTATTTTCATACCACTACACATAAGTAGAGATATATTAAGATGCAGTGTGTTTTGTCAATTGTGCTGTTTGGTCAAAGTGTTAATCACTGAATATTTTAGTCAGTTCACACCATCAAATGTGAGGAGCTGAACTTAGTGCATTATCAGATGGTGGGGTTTACTGAGTTTCCCCTTTCGCTACTGCTATTTGATCTCAAGTTGGTATAAGAAGGGGTGGTCTAAGGAGCTTACTTCCCTGTAAAACAAGAGTTTTTTATGTAGTTTTGACTAAATGTGCAGTTGATGTAATTTTTCAGTAGTTTGAATGTCAGCAATAAGGACTTCTAAGAACTGATAATACAGCCTTATATAGTGTGTGTGTGTGTGGATATCTATAAATACATACACATTCATAGGCACACAGACATTTTGATGTGTGCTTTATGTGCTTAACACTCTTCATTTTCTGTTTCCCCACACCATGTTCATAACAATGGATAATGCCCAGTCTGTCACTGTGAAATGCTCCATCGTAAAATGGCCTAAGTTAGGACACTAGAATGTGTAGAGTCTGCTAGCACGCAACAACAAACAAAGTAGCCTATACTGTCCATAACTCATGTACAAGATTTGGGTTATTTCACTGAGAACCACGTTTCTTTAAAAAAAAAAAAAAAAAAAAAAAAAAAAACTTCTTTAGACCCAAGTCAAACAGCTTTTCCCACATGGCCCCATACATTTAATTTATTTTCACTATGGTTTAAAATGAAGTTATAAAATACCTCAGATTGAGTTTGCATACAATAGTGACAGACAAGAAGTGCTAGATAAAAGACCATATCTGTGTCCCTGTTATGAAGCAAGTCTCTGGGAAAATTCGGTCTACCAAGAGTTCTAATGCATGGGGAAAGAGGGAGGAAATTTCAAGAATTTGTGAAGATCGACAACACAGATGGAATGTTATGGTAAGACATAGCTTCCTTATCTGATGTTGTCAATCTTCACATAATCCCTGACTGTGGGACAGAGTCCCTAGCTACCCGAATCTTGGGAGGTGTCAAAGAATATTCCTGCGCATCATCGAGCCGAATGATGCAGGTACCCTAGAGACCTGGTCAAGTTTGGATGAGTAATAAAGGTATGAGGAGATGACCATGTACCTGCTGCACAAATATCATGCAAGAAAGCTCTGACATGAAAAACGGCAGAAGCTGCTACAGCTCTCGTTGAATGTGCTTTCACAGGACATGGTGGATGGAGTCCCTTTTTGTTGTAAACAAAGGTGATACTGTCCCTTAAACCATTTTGCCAAGGTAACCTTAGATACCTGGATTGCTTAAATAGACTGTAGAAAAGGCTATAAATGGTTGAATTTTCTAATGCTCTTTGTTCTGTGAAGGCAAAAATGTAACTCTCTGTGTATGTTTAATTAAGTGTAGACAGTACTCCCCCCTTTTGGGAAATTAAGAAAAAAGTCTGAAATGTAAGGTTTGACTGATATTGGACTCTGAAACAACCTTTGGCAAAAAGGATGGATTCGTCTTGAGGGAGACCCAGTCCTTCTGAAATATCAAATAGGGGGTTTTGCAGGACAAGGATTGAATTTCAGATATTCTCCTGGCCAAAGTGATAGCTATCAAAAATTAGGTTTTCCGGGACAAGAACTTTAATTTACAAGTGCCGACAGCTCAAAGGGGGCAGAAATGAGAGACTGCGGTACCATAAACAAATCCCATGGAGCAAAGGGTTCTTTAAACGGGGGTCTAAGCATTAGGGTTACTTTAAAAAAGGCTTTACAAAGTTTGTGACATCAGTGATGAGCCATTGAAACCAATATGGAAGTTGCATATCGCAGCAAGATGTACCTGAATGGTAGAAGCTGATTAGCCAGGCTCGTACAGTAAGGTTAAAAAGTGTAAAACTTTGCTACAAGTGCTGCATACAGGTCAATATTACAGTTATGTGACCATTTAGCAAATTTTAGCCATTTTTTATGATACAATTTTCTAGCTGAAGGTTTGTGGTGGGCCAGAATGACACGGACCGGGGAATTGAGGGAGGAATGCCTGGCTATCATGGGAACTGGAAAAGCCATGCAGTGAGCTTGAAATGCTGAAGATTCGGATGAACCATTCCCTCTGGGTGGGACAAAAAGGTTTGGAGCTGGGTCCAGTATCCAGGGTTTCCACAGTAAATGAGGACAAATGAAGGGAAACCAGACTTGTCGAGGCCAGAATGGGGCAATGAGGATTATTCTGTTCTCTGACCTGTTGGCTTTCTTTAGAAACTGGTATATTAGAGGAATTGGGGGAAAGGTATATGGAAGACCAGTGTACCAGTCATGAAGAAGAGCATTTCTGGGTGTCTCCCCCAGGAGGGGCAAGAATTAGGGCAAAGTAACTGCTGCACTTGTTGTTCAGAGGGGACGCAAACAGGTTACAGCAAAGCTGGCCCCAGTGGTGAAATATCTTTCCCATCACCACTGGACTGAGAGACCACTTGTGAGGCATGAGGATGGTTCGGCTCAATTTGTCCACAATCATGTTGGAGCTTCCTGGAATGTGCATTGCCATTAAAAAGTAGTTGGAGAAAATCGCCCATTGCCAGACTCTGAGAGCATCTTGACAAAGAGGGTACGACCTGGTTCCCCCTTGTTTGTTGACATACCAGACTACTGACATGTCGCGTGTTTAATTTGCAATCATTCTGAAAGGGAGGGTATTCTGAAATGCTTGCAACACTAAGAGAACCACCCTCATCTCTAGAATGTTGATATGCAAGTTGGCCTTCAGCTGGGACCAAGTGCCTTGTACTGACTTTGCCAGATAATGCACCCCCCCCCCCCAATCTGGGATGTGTTTGTGGTTACTATTGCCTGGGGTTAAGGGGAAACAAAGGGACGGCCTAACAAGATTTTGTTGGAATGGAGCCACCAACTCAAGTCTTTGCAATGATCGGTGATCATAATTAGATGGGAAACTGATGGATTCAATAGGGACCATTGGGAGGTCAGAAGCCATTGAAGAATTTGCATGCTGTACCTGGCCAGAGGAACTAGAGTAATAGATGCTGCCATTGACCCTACAGTTTGTAGAATGAGTCTCACTGTTAATTTCTTGCTGCAAATGATTTGGCTCACTTGTGATCTGATCCTTTTGAGTCTTCCTAGGGGAAGTGACGCAAAGTCAGTGACTGTCTAGCATAGCTCCAATGAATTCCAGTTCTTGTGATGTTCCAGATGGGATTTTTCATAGTTTTTAGTGATTCCTAATCTGGAGCAAAAATGAAGAGTGTAATGTCGCACCTTTATGAGTTGACATGTGGTGGGACCAGTAAGGAGCCAGTCATCTAGATATGGAAACACTCAGAATCCTAGCAATCTGAGATGTGCCGCTACCACTGCCATGCATTTGGTAAACACTCTGGGGGCTGTAGTGAGACCAAAGGGCAATGCTCTGAACTGATGGTGACTGTCTCTCAGCCAGAAGCGCAGGAGTCTTCTGGAGTGCTTGTCCATTTGTATATGGTAATATGCACCCTGAAGATCTATTCAGCACATCTAATTGTCTCCTTCCGAGAATGGAAGTATTGACTGAACAGAGACCATCCGGAATTTGGTTTGTTGAACTGACTTTTTCAACTGACTGAGATCTAAGATCGGTCTCCAGTCCCCTGTTTTCTTTGGCAATAAAAGAATTTAGAGTACATTCCAGATACTCTGTGGTCTGGAGGGATTGCCTGGATGACTTTTGTCAAGCATTTTTTTTAATTTCTAAGACTGCTACCTCCCTGACACTGGGTGGAATGCCTAGGATTCTTCTTGGTCTCTTTGGTTTCTTTGAAAGGGGAACATTGTAACCTCTGGAAATGATCCCCCTGCACCCATTTGACCATTGTCACTTCTAGCCAGACAGATTAGTGCAGAGATAAACCGGTCCCAGACTGCTTCCAGAGGAAGACAATTGGGTCCTCCTTTCAGGAAAGCTGGTAGGAGTTACCAGAGAAAGAGTCTCTGCAAAGTACAGTTTTGTACCTACCATAAATGTAGATGTTCGAAGATCCACATTGCTGCAGTCCTTACACTTGGGTAGTCCGCTGTCCTCGGTCGGCCCGAATATCAAAGTATTAGGCTGACGTCGGTCAAGGCGCTTAAGACTGACATCAGGACGTCAGGGTACAAATGCGCATGACCGACGTCATATCCTCAGTCTTTTCTTGCCCCAGATGTCAGAAGACCCTAAAAAGAAAGGTCAAAACCAAAAGACAGCAAAAAACAACCAACCACCCTTGCACTAATCATATGTACAATATATACAATATTCACAATATTCACAACCCAAACCACACAACCGCCTCTAACTACAGAGGGGAAGGTGGGAGGGTAAATTGGACTGCAGCAATGTGGATCTTCGAACATCTACATTTATGGTAGGTACAAAACTGTACTATGTTCTTCATCTCACATTGCTGCAGTCCTTACACTTGGGTAGAATCCCAAAGCAGAGGTAAGGGAGGATGGCAAAACTATAAAGCAGTAGGAGCTGCCAAAATGCCCTGTAAAATTGCAGTGGCAAAACCAGCCCTAGATTTAGAGTAAAGTGGAAGGTGGTAATGCTTAGAGAAAGTATGCACTGAACTCCAAGTAGCTGCCTCCAAAATATCTTTAGTTGCCACCCCTTAAAAAGGCTGTAGAAGTGGCAGTAGCCCTAGTGGAATGAGGCCGAATCCCAGCTGGAATCTCCTTACCATGATGGGAATAACAGAAAGCAATACAAAACCCAATCCACTTAGAAATAGTTTGTTTTGACACAGGCTTGCCCTGAGAACCCAAAGCAAATGAAACAAATAACTGCTGAGACTGCCTGAACCCTTTAGTTCTGCTCAAATAACATCGCAACTGCCTGTGTATATCCAAAGTGTGCAAAACCTTTTCCCTTTATTTTGGGGTTTGCATAAAAAGTAGGCAAATGAATAGTTTGGTTTAAAGCCACACTAGAAACCACTTTAGGCATAAAGGAAGGATTAGTACGCAAAGATACCCTATCCTTATGGAAAATTAAGAAAGGCTCAACCGCCATAAGGGCCTGTAATTCAGAAACCCTTCTCGCAGAGGTAATGGCCAACAAAAAGCAGTCTTCCATGATAAATATTTCAACTCGGCAGTAGCTGCAGGCTCAAAAGGTTGTAGAGTGAGTTTCTCCAACACAAAATTGAGATCCCAAGCAGGAGTAGGAGCTCACGTGGGGGTCTTATATTCTTTGCCCCTCTAAGGAATTGCTTAAACAAAGGATGAGAAAACAATGGTGGGTCACAGTCATAGTGAGCAGAAATTGCTGCAGCATGAACCTTAATAGAAGAGAAGGACAAACCTTTGTCCAGTAACTCAGTAAGATATTGAAGAGCCACACTTAAATTAGGCTTAGAAACATCAAATTCCTTTGCTGTACTCCAAAATAAAAATCTCTTCCATTTATCTGCGTACACTTTCCTTGTACTAGGCCTTCTGGCCTCCAAAATAACATTCAAAACTTGCTGTGGAAGCTGAGACCCTCCAGGGTTTAAAACAGAATATGCCAGGCTGTTAGGTGAAGAGAGTGAAGTTTGACATTGAGTAAATGACTGTTCTCCTGAGACAGCAGGTGTGGAATCGAAAGCAAAGGCCATGGAGGCTCCCGTACCAGACTTCTCAGTAATGGGTACCAGTGCTGTCGAGGCCAATCTGGAGCTATTAAAATCATCTTTGGCTTGTCCTGTCTGACCTTCAGGAGTACCTTTGGGAGGAGAGGCAGAGGTGGAAAGGCATACACATGAAGATTGCTCCAATTGAATGAAAGAGCATCCACTTTCCAAGCTGTGGGATGAAACCTTTTTGTGCAAAACTTTGGCAGCTGGTAGTTTAGTGGAGAAGCGAACAGATCTATGTCTGGAGTTCCCCATAACACTGTCAATTTCTGAAATACATGAGGATCCAATTTCCACTCATGGGGATCCATAATTTGTCTGCTCAACACATCTGCTAAGGAGTTCTGTGCTCCCGGCAGAAACCTTGCCTGAAGATTCAGCTGTAAACTGAGAGCAGTCTCCCACAAAACCATTGCTTGTCTGCATAGAGGATAAGAATGCATTCCCCCTTGCTTGTTGATGTACCACATGACAGTTGTGTTGTCTGTTAGAACCAACACCTGCCCTGGAAGAAGTAAATCCTTGAAAGCTATTAATGCAAATTGGACTGCTAACATCTCCTTCAAGTTGATATGTAGATGTTGAAGTCTGGCAGGCCACGTGTCTTGTACCCACTTTCCATTTAGATGAGCTCCCCAAGCTTTGTCTGAGGCATCTGTCGTTAGAATCTGACTCGCCTCTGGTCGGGTCACAGAGAGTCCCTTGTTTAGGTGACATTCCTGAGCCCACCACAAAAACTCCTTTTGAATGCAAGGTATTATCTGAATGACAGTGTCCATATCTTGGCAGTGCTGTGTCCATACATTTTGAGATACCATTGTAGCTTCCTCATATGCAGTTTGGCATTGGGAAGCACCAGAATACAAGATGCCATGAACCCCAAGGCTTGAAGGACTGTCCTTGCAGTCAGCCTGGACTGATGAGACAATTGATGGAAGTAAAGAGAAAGATTCTTTTGTTTGTCCGGGGTCAAAAGGCCATCTGGGATGCTGTATTCAGTCTCACACCCAGAAAGCACATGTCCTGAGAGGGTACTAGACTGGACTTTATTTCGTTCACAGAATACCCCAGGCATCTTAGCACTGCTATCACATACTGTAAATGATGAAGAAGTTCGTCCTTTTCTTGGGCCAGAATCAGGCAATCGTCCAAATAAGGATAGATCTGTATTCCTCTTAGCCTGAAGAAAGCTATCACTGGAGCCAGAACTTTCGTGAACACTCTGGGCACAGTAGATAAGCCAAAGGGCAATGCAGAGAACTGATAATGAGAAGTCCCAGCCCGAAAACGCAGATACTTCCTGCAACTGAGCCTGATAGGAACATGAAGGTAAGCCTCCTTGAGATCCAGAGTCACCATCCAGTGATCTTTGCCCAGCAGAGGCAAAAGCTGTTGTAACGTCAACATTTTGAACTTGGGAATGTCCAGATATGTGTTGAGGATAGATAAATCCAAAATTGGTCTCCACGTGTTCCCCTTCTTTGGTACTAGGAACAGGCGAGAATAAAATCCTAGGCCCACTTCTGGTAGAGGGACCGGTTGAATGGCCCCTATTTGAAGTAGCAGAGAAATTTGTTTGTGAGCCTCTAGTCTTTGCTGAGGAGGAACGTCTGGCATGCCTTTGAAAGGAGGCAAGGTATGGAAATAAAACTTGTAACCTTGGTGTATGATATCCAATACCCATCTGTCTTGAGTAATCAAACTCCAATTTTCGTTGAAGAGTGCCAACCTTCCTCCCAAAGGTGCTGCCAGGCAAGAAGGATCTGGCAGCTGAAAAGGTAGGTCATTGGGCCTGTTTACGAAAGGACTGGCCCCTGCCCTCACCCGAAGACTGTGCAGGTGAACTCCCCGTTCTAGGTCTGAAGGAACTCTGAGCTCTGCCCCTACCACGTCTAGATCTACCCCTAGACTGAGAATCATAAGAAGGATACGTCCACCCCTTAGCAGGCCAATTCCTGCTAAACTTCGGAGGCTGGACTTGCAAAAAATCTTTAACAGCCTGCATAGACTTAGCCTTGTCTTCCATTTTCTTCAAGACTGACTCCACAGGTGAACCAAACAACACATCAGACTGTAAAGGAGCATCCAAAATCCGTGTCTTAACATGGTCAGATAAATTCTGATCCCTCAGCCAGGCATGCCTGCGAAGAACTGAACCAGTGGCAGCCACCCTAGACGAGGCCTGTACAGCATCAAAACCACATTGCAAAGAATGCTTACCCACCTGTTCCGAGATATGCACCAAATCTTGTAATTCTTTACACTCAATGCCTTCCGCCAGAGCATCTACCTTAGACTTCAATTGAGAAAGAAGATAGTTTTGATATTTCAACATGTGAAACTGGCAATTCAAAGCCCTCATAGCTAAGGTGGAAGAAGTATAGACTTTCTTTCCCCATCTATCCAAAGCTCTGGCCTCTTTATCTGGAGGAACCGGATTTTTTACAACAGAGGCCTTGACACCCTTAGGTCCCTGACTAACAGTTTCTGGGTCTGCCCTAGGACTCTTATAAAGATATTTATGAGCCTCAGGCACCCTGTAATACCTATCCGGTTTAACAGGAGCAGGAGGCAAAGAAACAGGATTAAGTGAAGCCTCTGCAAACACATCTTCCACAACATCCAGAACAGGTGGTATAGCCAAAGGCCTATGCTGGGGTAAAAGCAAAAATTCCCTAAGCCTTTTCCTGGAATCAGAGAAGTCCTGACCTTCCCACTTAAAATGTTCCCTCATGGAATGAAGAGTCTCTGAAAAAGAAAAATCCTCTGGAGGAGAAGCAGAAGGAGTCGAATCATCTGCATCAGAATCAGAATAAGGAGAGTACTCCTGCAAGTCTTCAGCCGAAGACTCTGAAACATCCAAAGCCTGCTCAAAACTCCCCAACTCTGGTTCCACCCTAGGCCTCTTATCAGGAGGGGGCAAAGAACCTCTAATCAAAGTAATTAAATCTTCTGCCATTTTAAGCATGTGCTTCTTGGGCACAGATCCTGTTGAACTAGGAGTGACACAAACAGAAGCTAAACCTGGCCTGCCTCTGGGAGAAGCCTTGGAAACAGAAGGAGAGGGCCTAACCACCCTAGGAAGGGAGGGGAGTACAGTAACCTGAGAAGCCCCTTCAGCCTGACCTGCCTCCTGAGAGGCCACATCCTGCAATATCAAAGTCTCCCCCTGGGACTCCAGAGAAGCCTCCGGCGGAACCACCGGTTCCACTGACGCCTCTAAAGAACCGGCGTCCGGTACGGACGACTCTTCTTGCCTGGGTTTAGCTGCTTTGTCTTTGTGCTTCTTTGAAGAAGCGGGCGTCGGAGCATCCGACGGCATATTATAATTGCACCGCTTCCCGAAGACCAACCTGGCACAATCTAACCTTCGCTTAATAGTGCGCTTATTGAACCTAGCACATAAGCGACACCCAACAACGTCGTGCTCAGGCCCCAAACAAGGAATACACAAAGTATGATAATCCCTATGCGGTATCTGCTTCCCACAAGAAATACAGTTATTCACTTTTTCTGACATCCGGTAAACCACTGAGGCAAGAAAAACTAAAATATTCCCCAACGGGGTACTTAGCCAACTTTGACTCGGTCTGAAACTCCGAATTCGAAAAATTTCAGAACGCCGAACGGCACTTGCAACGCTGCTTCTGCATCGGACCATGCGGCAAAAAAGACTGAGGATATGACGTCGGTCATGCGCATTTGTACCCTGACGTCCTGATGTCAGTCTTAAGCGCCTTGACCGACGTCAGCCTAATACTTTGATATTCGGGCCGACCGAGGACAGCGGACTACCCAAGTGTAAGGACTGCAGCAATGTGAGATGAAGAACATCCCTGGTTCTGTGACCCATTGTGCCTCTTGGATGGGGTCTTCCATTATTACATCCCCCTTCTGCCCTTGGGGAAGTCATTACCATGCAAGTCCTTGAAAGGCCATTAGGTCTTTTTGAACTATAGCCTCCCCCACTTTTCTGGTTCCTGGAATAGGGCTGTTGAGGAGTGGAGAAGCATATGCCCACAGCAGAAAGGGTCTTCCCATCTTTCTCACATCTGGCTAAAGTCTCTAACTTTGGGGCCAAACAGGGATGATCTCTCAAATGGAGCATTGACGAAATAAGACCTAAATGGCTCTGTGAAGTCACATAAGTGCATCCAGGCGTGTCTCCTGATGGCTATGGCTGAACCTGCTGCTCTTGTCGTCCCTTCGGCAGCATGAGCAATTAGCCTCATGGATGAATTGGAAGGGTGGTGAGCTGAGAAGCAACCTTTTCCCGAACCCCTTCAGCTACTGATCCTGTAAGAGTACCTGAAAGTTCTTTAATCAGATCTCTCTGAAACCTGGTAAAATGCAACATATAATTCAAGGATCTGAGAGCAAAGGTCGATGAAGTGTATACTCACTTCCCAAATGTATACATTGTCCTAGACTCCTTGTTAGGAGGATGGATAGTAGAACTTTCTTCGGCACATTCCTCTTTAGTGGCCACCGCTACCACCACAGCATCAACTGGAATACCCTTGGCCCAAGATGCTCTATGCCCCAAAAGATAAGCAACAGTGGGCCAAGGGCATTCTGGTTGTTGCTCATCTTTTGGGGGCATAGGGAATCTGGTCAAGCCTCTTGGGGATCGGCTCAAGAGACAGGAATATTCCATGCCCACTGGGCAGTTTAATAAGACTGTCAGTGGGCAGAGAGATCCAAGATGTAGAGGGCAGAGTGCAAAAACCTTCTAGGTACAACCCATTCCTCTGAGGAAGGTTAGAAGGTAGTCCAGCCACCCCTTTGTTTCAGGATTTCTATGATGTCCCCAAAGGAAATGGGGGTCACTTGGGGGAACATTCTCCTTCACTAAAATCAGTATCTTCTGTGAAGGACTCTTCAGGGAAGTCCAAGTGCTTCCTTTTGCACTTTTTCTTCTAAAGGTTCCTCTTCAGTCGGGTGTTCTAGAGAGGTATCCAAAGATGATATAACAAAGGTGGCTTGCTCCAGAAGCTTTTGTGCCCTTTGTCCCAGGGAAGAGACTGGAGGAAGCTCAGTCAAGGGGATGGACAAACTGTTTGTCCTGACAGGGAAGGCACAGACTGTTTGTCTACAATGGACAAGACCCTCTCCATAGCCTGGAAGGCAACCACCCCCCTGTAGAGGGATGGGAGCCCAGAAGCGAAAGACTCCTTTAGAAACCATGGTCCCACCCCACACAGAGGAAGCCACCTCCAAAGCAGAAGCCAGGGTTGAACTTACATATGCCAATGCCCCAAGGGGCATGGATGGCTCCAAAAGTATCAAAGTTGAACACTGCTCCTGGAACCAGCAACAAAGCCCCATCAAACCAGAAGAGCTCAGGGTAACTATTAGTGCCAGAGAAGGAGCTCTGACTGGCACTGAAACAGTCAAAGCTGGGATGGTTGGCACCAACAGCTCCGAAATCTCGGCTGGAGTCAAAGGAGAAGTTCACATCCATGTAGAAGGCGGCAAGGTTCCAAAACTAACTACGCTAGTAAATGAAGATGGAGGTAACCCCCTTACCATCAGGAGCCGATCCACCAGTCTCAATGCCCGACTCTGAAAGGCTCTTGGTGGACCAAATAGAGAAGGCTGATCGAGACCTTGGAGGCAGTCCTCTCGATAAATGGGCTCAGAGGACGGTCCGCAAATGGGTCAGTCAAGGATGAATAGGATGTTCATGGTAAAATTATCATCCAAGACTTTTGGTACCAAGTGATCCTTTGGTACTGAAGGGAGACCTTGGAGGCAGTCCTCTCGATAAATGGGCTCAGAGGACGGTCAGCAAATGGGTCAGTCAAGGATGAATAGGATGTCCATGGTAAAATTATCATCCAAGACTCTTTCGGTACCAAGTGATCCTTTGGTACTGAAGGGAGAGCTGCTTGCACCGATACCAGTGCTGACGAGACTGGTGTCGAGGGAAGAGGGACGGCGCAGTAGGTTCTCCAGTTCACCACTTGGCTGCAGTGCTTGCATGTCCTCCCTGCATTTGTGTGGGTTTTTTCCGGATACTCCGGTTTCCTCCCAGATTACAAAGACATGCATCTGGAACATTTCTCCCCAGGCCTCTGCTGAAAATTGGCTTTGTTCCAAGTCGGACTTTCCCGGTTAAAAAATGTTAAATAAAAAATAAATAAGAGTATCCTTTCCCAGCAGTGTCGAACAGACTGTTAGCAATGTGGGAGACTTAGCCAGTTTTGAAGGTGGCTCTGAGGAAGCTCTCAGTACCGAAGGAGCATGCTTTTTTGGTTGTGGAAGATGACAAGGAAGAGGGACTGGCTTCTGTCTTGGAACCAGAGATGGCCTCTTCAAAATCAGATTTCAAATGTCCTTTAAGTACAAGCTTATTTTGCACTCTATCAGGGTTCTAGCACTGAATCAGTGAAAGATGGCACAATCTTCCTGAAGATGGACAGTACCAAAACAATACACACAAAAGGTGTGTCCATCTGAATTTGGCATTTTTCTTTCACATTTCTGGCACCTCTTGAAACTAAAGCTTCCTTTAGAGGATTTGTTGGCCATGAAGAGAAACTAAGGCCACCTGAGACGTACAGAAAACACACACACGGTGACAGATGGACTAAGAAGAGAGATTTTTTTTTTTTTTAAATAGGAGAAAGGAAAGGGAAATACCAATGATGGTAGACAAAGTTACCCAAAGGTAAAAGCAAGGGATAAGTACCTCATAGTACCCAATGGTAAGGGAGAGAGAAAAAAAAACACACTCATGCACACACCTAAGAAAACTAGAGGAGCAGGTTGAAAAGATAGAAGCAAAGAACAGGATTTAAAGATTAGATAACAAAAAAACAATACTAACTTACAGCTGGAAGAAACACCAAAGCTTGAAAGATGGAATGAATGCATCTGGCACTACAAAACAGCAAAGGAGATCCAAGATACTTTGGTGAGGAGCATTACGGGTAGAGCCTAGTTTGAGAGTTTTGGAAGGTGTGAGCCATCAGTTCCAAGGCTCGGAACTAAGTCCCCACAGTCAAGGATTATATGAATACTTGACAACATCAAATATAATATTTCAATTCAAGAGAGTCATTTTGATCTTGGGCTAGGTAAACTTGCTAATTTAAAAAAATCTCTTTCAAATTAACTATTTGCATTGAGACAAAAACAATTTGCAGCACTTTACAGACCTCTACCAAACAGAAAACCAGGTAGTGAGTATTTGTCTTAGATTCAGAAGCTTAGAGCTGGAAATTAACATGCTAAGTATGCAAGATTTCTCCCTGGCAACTTAGACTGCAGTGCATTTCCTTTTGCTGTTTTCATTAACAAAACGGATTTAAAAGTTCTGTGTAGTCTGACTACCGTGGTTCTGTTTGCTAGTTTCTCCATATCACCTGATGTTGGTGGGGGCCTGCTCACACCCTAGTGAGAGTAGTTGTGCTGGTCAGAACCTGTCCTGGCATACAATGATTGGTTAACAGCCTAGGGAGAAGGGAGACTGTACAAACTCAGCTGTTTTACTGTACTTCCATTCTCCTGGTATTTAAACCATGTGTTTGCGCGGGCTTACGCTTGTTTGAATGAGCTAAACTGAGGCAAGTGTCCTCCACTAACTCTGCTGACTCTCAAGCTTCAGAGACACTACAAAGGAAAAAAAAACCTATGTGCCTTTTTAATCTTATTACAGCTACTATTGCACTTGTATTTTTTACAGCTAACTGTTGCTTTTTTCCGAATTGCTTTGTACTTGAGAAAAAGTGTCGCTAAGCAACTTAAGACTGCAGTGCATTTCCTTTTCCTGTTTTTATTAACCAAACGAATTTAAGTTCTGTGAAGTGCTGTGTACCATGGTTCTGTTTGCTAGTATCCACTCCTGCTGTTTTAACTGCTCGCAGTGCTGGTAATAGCCTTAGCATTGCCTGGACAAGGAGGTGCAACATCCAGAGCTGTTTGTCTGAACCAAGGGGTTTCTCCATATCACCTGGTGTTGGTGGGGGCCTGCTCGCACCCTAGTGAGAGTACTTGTGCTGGTCGGCATACAGTGATTGGTTAAAAGCCTAGGGAGGAGGTAGACTGTACAAACTCAGCTGTTTTACTGTACTTACGTTCTCCTGGTATTTAAAATGGTGTGTGCATTGCGCTGTGGCACCTAGCTACAATAAACCATTTGCATTGTATTATTTCTGTAAATTTCCCCTTAGCATTGCCTGTGAAATCCTGAGATAGTACTGCCTTGCCCCCTGCCCCCCCGGTACAAACACTAGTCCAGCCTCTTAGCAGTATCCTCTTATCCCCCTATTAGATATCCTCAGCCCCAAATGCACTACATCTACTTAGCCCCAAATCCAGGTTCTACCAAGCCTGAACATGCAATTCCCCACAGTTTCTCTAGCTAGCCTGGTCAAGATGGACATCATGTGGCAGTGTAGCAACTGCCTCATGTACACAGACAACCCGCTGCTCTTAGCGCCAAAGGACACATTCTGTGAGAGATATAACTACTTAACCAACCTTGAAATCAGGCTCTCTCACACACTAACCAATTCACCAGACAAGCGGATGGTGGACAACAAACAGACACCACACCTCACCCATACCCATAAAACCCACATGTACAACACTCAAATCCACATTTGTAGAGGTCCTCACCAGAAATATGCCCAAACACAAGAGACCTCCAAAGCATAAGCACAAAAACATGCCACAGCACAACTCACATAAACCACACACCAGTGTCTCACAGCCTCCCAGGACAAAATAGCGAGACACACAGATGTGCCCCTCTCCAGGCTGGATAAAGAGAATGTCATAGTGAGTTGCTTGTCAGGAGCAAGAATCCGCCAAAGCACACGTGCACTCAAGTCTGTCAGCAGCAAGTATAGTTATGACTCAGTCATTGTACACATTGATGTGAATTCACCTGAGACGTACCTCTCTGGACTATATGAAGAGAGACATGATCGAGCTCATGGAATATGTGCCCCAGGCAGGTTATGTCCGTAGCCTTAAGCAGCATCTTATTATCACCCAGAATGGTGCCTCAATACAAACAAAAAATGATCTACTTCAATAATTGGCTTAGCTTCTGGTGCCATTCAAAGGGGATACAGTACCTGACAGCCTGGAATGAGATGGTTGACAGGCCTCGATGCTTTGCCAGAGATGGCCCTCATATGTCCCCACTGGGCTTCAGACTACTGGCTAAGTCTCTTGCCTCCCCCATAGTGCCTTTTTAGGCAAAGTCATGAGAAAAAAAATTACCAACATGAACACATCAAAATACAACTTAAAAAGGTCATGCTGTTTAATGGTAGGAGCCTCAACCCAAAACTGCACTTGCTGGAGGCATATCTAACCCTGGAAGATGCGAACGTGTGTGCTGTCACAGAAACCTGGTTTAAATCAGCTGAGAGCACGCCAGCCTTCCACACTTTAGACCCCAAACAGAGGGCCTAAAAACTAGAGGCAGTGGAGTATCTATATATATGAAGGACAAACACCCCTCCAGGCTGATCAATACACAGGAGACACTCCATGTGCAGGTAACTGTAGACAAGACACCCATCCATGTCATATCCAGCTACAGAACCTCATCCATGAATCAAGATACTGACACTCCACCTACCTGGACCTACTTGAATCTATAAAGATTCAACCTTGCACTCTGATCTTGGGTGACTTCAATTATCAATCCACAGACTGGAGTAATTACTCTAGCCAAGACTTATTTGCTGAGAGATTTTTGGACTTTGTCATCTCCAGTGCTCTGGACCAGCTAATAATCACCCCCACAAGAAGTGAAAATATCTTGGACCTGGTACTGACAAACCTGTGTAAACATTGTAGTACCCCTACAGTGTCACCTTCCTAGTGAAATTCAACCACCGAGCAGTCACCCTCATAGTCAGTGTCATCCCTCCAGCTGAAATCAGACAAACTGACTATAACCACACCAATGGGGCAGGCATAAGCAGCTTCGTACCTCCCACCTAAACTGAGGTTACAGTCACTGATGCAGAGAATTACACTAGGGTGCTTAACAAGCACCTATATAGCTGCACAGATACGGCTATACAGGACAGAACCAAAACTGCCTTCTTAAGAAGAAGCTAACCTGTCTGGTGGACTTCTGCTTCTAACAAACTTTATAATAAAAGGAAAAAGCTGTTATCCAAGAGCAGGAAAAGGAAAGCACCAATTTGGAAGCTCACCCTCCTAAACCTTAACAGACAAATAAGGGCACTCATGAGATCCTCCAAAGCTGACTAGGAGTCCAAGCTGGCCTTCTAAACAAAGGACAATCATAAGATCTTCTTTAGCTACATCTGCAACCTTAAGAGCAAGCAACAGCTCTGTACTGAACTTGTGGTCAATGGTGTTACATACACTAAAACCAAGGAAATAGCTAACCTACTTGCAGACAGGTTTAGGGAAAACTTCACCCCGCTGTCCTTCCTGACAGTAAATCAAGACCTCATCACCAGCTCCCCTCCAAGTACCTCCAATAAGCAGATCCTAAATGCCCTTTCAAAGGCAAAAGATGCGGCCTCAATGGGACCAGACAACATTCCAGGCTGTGTCTTACAGCATCTCAAGCAAGAACTCAACACCTTTAGGCACCCTTTTCCACCACAGCTTATGCACTGGCTACGTACTTAGCGAATGGAGGACGGCGACCATCATTCCATTACACAAAGGTGGTGCAACCACAGATGTAGGTAACTATCGGCCTATTAGCCTTACTAGCCTGATATGCAAAGCCATGGAATGCATAATCATGGACTTCATAGACCAGGACATTGGCAGCCTCCAAGCACTTGACCCTATTCAGTTCGGTTTTTACAAGGGGAGATAATGCCTGCTAAATTTGGTGGACTTCTTCGAGACAGTAACGAAGGCCCAAAATGGGGAAAGAAGGTGCACATGGCATACCTTGACCTGGCCAAGGCTTTTGACACAGTTCCCCACTCAGGTATAGTTGACAAGCTCACCCATCTAGGAGTCAAACCATACATCATTAGATGGGTTGCCAACTAGCTCGCTGACAGAACCCACATAGTTAAAATAGGGGATGTCAACTCAAATAGCATACCTGTAACTAGCAGCATCCCTCAGGGCTCAGTCTTGGGGCCTCTGCTCTTTGGAATATATTTTTCTGATGTCCAGGCAAAAAACAAAGGTCTATGGCTGACCACATTTTCAGATGATCGCAAGTTGGGAGCGGTCATAAACACCCCAAATGATGTTAATATTCTACAGGAGGGCCTCACAAAAACAAATGACTGGTGCCAGAAACATGGCCTCAACCTCAATACCAAAAAATGTATTGTAGTCCCCTTTGGCAAGAATGAGGTCCCCTCCAAGTACCACATCAATAACATCCTAAAAACGGAATCAGTAGCAGGGGATCTGGGCACCATGATAGATAATAATCTAGCATTTGATCAACATGTAGCCTCAGTGGTGTGTAAGGCATACTACATGGCTCATCTCATAAAGGCATTGCAGCTAGGAAAAAAGAGGTCATTACCTCACTGTATTCTTCCCTTTTCAGGCCAATTATTGAGTATAATGCCCCCTTTGGTATGTACCTCACTAGGCACTTGTGGCATCTGGAAGGACCGCAAAGGCTTCTGACCAGAAGAATCCAGGGACTCAAGCATCTATCCTATGTGGACAGGTTAAAGTCCCTCTCAGTCTACTCAGTCTCATATAGACTACTCAGAGGAGACCTCTATCTGGCTTTTAGAGCCACCTGGGACCCTGCCCTATTGGAAATGCCGCAAATCCAACATCACAAGTTTAACTCGTACTAGAGACCTAAACCTAGCCTGTGACAATAGGAATTGCTGGCAGGACAGATGTGTCCCAGAGACTCCCCCATCTGTGGAACAGACTTCCTCTTCATGTGAAGCAAAGCATCTCTCTGTCCTCGTTTAAGTGTAACCTGGATGATTGGATGGGAAATAGAAAATTTACCCCTGGGATCCCACCTGGTCCCTGCTTGACATGGGGGACAGGTGCTGACTTTGGGAATATGTCATAATTCATGGCTAGGCTTGAAAGGGCCTCATAGCCATTAGCCTAGTAACATCTTATGATCCTATGATAATATCTTAGGAAGACCACTTGTGTGAGATGCTTGTTTTTTGCTGTTGAACACCAGTTGCCCAGTTAAAAGCATAGTTGATGGGTTTGTTGTCCATAAGACCTCAGATTTCATTCTTGCACATACACTTACTTCAATAATTGGTGTTATCATTACTTGATGCAAATCCAACAAATAAAAATAAACAAGACATTTCTTTACATTTTATAACAGATTCACAAGACTCAACTCAGCAGGGGGAAAGACTGGTCTCCCTCTAACTCCAGAGGTCTATTCATGCAACTTTATAAATCATTGCATAAATATTTTAACATTTTCCACAAAAAAAGTATCATCACTTGAAAAACAAGTCAAATTTATTGTAGTGCATTGGTTAAAAGCTCTCTATATTGATATCATGAAACAAATGAATCATTTCAACAACAAAAACATAAATAAAGAACTAATATAATACAAACAAAAACAAGTACCCAATATTAATAAGGTCCAACACTAAATAGAACAACACTTAAAAATATAGTAAAAATAGCCAAAAACATAAAATGACAGATTGAACAGAAAACATAGCACAGTTGCTACTACACTTTGCGTAATTGCAGCCAATAAACACAAGTGCTCACTTGTGCCTGGTGTTTTTGTTTGCATGTGCAGGCAATCTGTGGTACTATCTATACAAGTGACCTTGGATTTAACACTGCTACAACAGTTGTGCCCTACTGTGCATTCCTCAACTATGGTGGACTATTTTAGTATTCTGCTACACTGCATCTTTGTTGTGATGGTATCTACTGTGTTATTTCTTAACTAGGTGATCGCACATTTCTAAACATAGTCTCTCTGGTATACACTTTAATGCAACATTCTACTTTCAACACGGTATTTAATACTGGAGTACCTGAGCCTGCTTTTGATGTCTTGATTACTATGCTACATTGTGGCATCTGTGCCTACTGTAATAACATCTCTTGTAACACTCTGCCTACTGTGCTAATCACATCTTGGAATCTTGGCATTAGTTGTTATCTACTGTACTGCAGCATCTGTGTCTCCTCCATTTGTTCACAAATAATTTAGTACTGCACCAAATGCTGCATTGGAATATTGTGTTGTGGCATCTATGCCTGCTGTTCAGTCAGTCCTAATAATATTGTACTTCATTGAGCTGAACAACACTGGGCTGTATTGTAATGTGCTGTATTGCACAACATTATATTGTATTCTGTTGTACTATACTGTGTTGCACTGTACCATACAGCTCCCTCTCCCTTTTATACAGACCAATGATCAGAATTCCACATCATAAACTGTACATACACCACTAGGCACTTCCAGATCAACCAAGGGTCCCTTAGTCTGCCTTTGCCCCATTTGTTGTCAGCCTTCCAGCACTAGGCACACTAAGGCAATCTACAAACTGCCTCATACTTCCTGACAACTATTTTTTACTACCACAGAATAAGTCCACATGTGAGAAGTGCATATACTATGTGAAGATTGGGGAAAGATGGGCGAAGGCTGCCAGCCTAGTCAAATAGCATCTGATACATAATTCTATCATTTGTATAAATAAATATAGAATACAGGCTTGTGTTTTTAAATGAAAGAAAACACTGTAAAATGTGAACTTCAAGATTGCTGCAACATTGCCATCAGCTGTAAGGAAAATCAAGCCAAGCATTTCAAATGTTCTTTGAAGTTACAAGTATCTAAAAAATGGTGCAGAAGCATCTGGCTGAACACATTCTTTCTATTGTCTTAACTTAAGGAACAAGTGTGTAGAATATACATGTGAAATGTATTTTATTGTTGTAGTTTCCTGAGCATGTGTTAGCTTGCAAAATAATGCAGTTTGTGGCCTGGGAACTCCAGACTAAGTGTCAAAATTATGTAATGTGAATACTCAGAAAACCTAAGTGCCAAAATGATGCAATTTGGGAGGGCCTTAGCAGAGCTGTCTGTTAGTGTTTTAAAAACTATTGTTCAGTGAGAGACTGAAGGCATTTGTCCTGGACCATCACCAGTACTGCTTATGCTCTTTATGTATGCAAGTAGGATTATAACACTGTTTTCTCTTAAGATTTGCTAAAGATTAGAAAGTTAGATTAAGTGTTTTTCTTTGACATCAGACCTGCCCTACTGTATTGCTTTAAGTTTCTGTGTGATCTCTGCACTCTTAGATATCTCTGTGGTGTAGTGGTATTGTCTTGTGTTTTAATTATTTATTATTAAATATTTTAAAAACCTTTACCTGTGACTGGTTGTGTAGAGATAGGCTCTAGAGTACATTGCATATTTATAGAGGTTATCATAATAAGCCACTCTAATAAGCCTTAGACTGAATAGTAATATTGAATATTGGATAATAATATTGCACAGTAATAATTGAACACCCTTTCAAGGGCCTTTGGGTTGGGTAGCTGATAATTATATTAGCTGATGGTGCAGGAATTACTACCATATAGTCTGGGTAAAGGGGCACAGCTGGAGAATCTGTCAGCCTTTCCCGGGAGTGTCTGTGAAGTTGTATAAATACTTATCTCAAAGTGTGGGTGTGTGTCAGCTACCTGGGCAGGGACACGAAGCACTGGTTGGACAGACAGGGTACTGGAGGTTAGCTTGCCAGCTAGGCTGAGATCTGGACTCTATAGCTGTGCCAGTGGGTAGTCTTATTGGGGATCTGGAGAGCAAGGGAGCAACCAGCCGCAGAGTGACTGTAATCTGCGTGTGCACTTAAGGGAAATTGTACTTTACTGTGTGTATTAGTTATCCTTTCCTCATCTAGGAGACGACCTCCCTGGTGTTAGTGGTGATGATTGAGGCTCCCTGATTGCTGGGCCAGGGTACGGTCTTCACATACTAGAAGCAAACTTGCCACACAAACTGGCTGTCAATATCCATACTGACATTACACCCATACACCACAAGACAAACAAAACCATCCTATGCTAAGGTGTTAAAAAAATCGCTTCCCAAACACATACCTGCTGCATGTGGCACTGTATATGCTTGTAGCACAGCCAAACATCAGCAACACACAAACACCCCATTCCATAGCACACATAGCATCTTCATCATCACTACATACAAAAGTCACCAGATCGGTTTGACCAGGCCCTACAGGCTAAAAAAGGTACTCCACTCACCTTGATAATATACCCGTTACATGCAACTCCATAGTTCGGTACACCAATGCATCACTCATGAGGCTCAGGAAATAAAGGGTAATAGTCATCTGCCTCTTAGGTGGTACAGAATTCACTGTATCAGACTCAAATCCCTTCACTTCAAGTATATCAATACAACACACACATTGCAAGTAATTTACACCCACATAAGCAAAGCACCCTAATGAAATCATTGGACACACCGAGAATGTCTCTAAGGCTAGAAGGAAATTGATCTTTAGCAGTATCCTAACATTACAGAGAACAATGCTAAAATGGCGGATTTTAATAACTTGCTTAGCTATTGATATCATTCTGAGAGGGTTCAATGAGTGTCAGGCTGGAGTTACATGGTAGACAGTCCTACCTGTTTTGCTCAGGATGGTCTGCATTTACACTCCCCAGAGCTTTCACATCCTGGCAAAGCTATTCTCTACTTCTAGGACTCCCTTTTAGGCACTGTCAGTCTATTCAAGCTACCAACCTAGGAAATCAGAATTTGAATTGGGCAACTACCAGTGCAGTGTAGCTCATGGCTGTCAAAATATGAAAATAGCCCCCAATCCCCCATACACACATACTTTGAGGCTAACTTGACTCTAGAAATTTTGGACATGTGTTGTCACTGAAACATGGTAATAGTACAGTGACAGCATTCCCCTCTTACCACTCTTTACCACTTAACATTAATTTAGGCCCACAAGTATAGACAATAGTAATGTTCCTGGTGATGTGCTTATCTTTATCTGGAATATCATCACCTCTAAACAAATCAAGTCTGAAAATAACCTTGAACTCCTCTGTATCACAGTATCTGTAAACAAGGCCACATATTTGTCCTAATCAACTACACAACACTCACAAATTATGAAGCATATCTTAACAGAAAATCCTCTCCACTGAAATAAAATACCAACAATATAGATGGCTTTAACTGCCCCATTAACCGCCATACCTGTGTATCAACAAATATGTACAGTGTTTTCTTGACTTTATCAATGCAAACTCATTTGATCAGATAGTATCTTCTCCCACTAGAGACAAATATATTCAATCTTGCCCTCAACAATACAGCCCTTGTCTGCTCCCTGCCCCATTATCAAAACTTCAATGGTAAAATCAGATCACTATGCTGTACTATTAATCACACAGGTCCAATGCAGGTCACAGTCCAAACCAACCATCCTTAGAGACTTCTCCAAGATGAACTTCCCTGTGTTTGCTGCCCACTTATGCTGAATAAAATCTCCCTCACAACAGGCACAGACATACTCAATCTCGCCCTCATGACTACAGCACTTGTTAGCTAGCCACCCCACTGTCAAACCTTCAATGGTCATATCAGATAACCATGGTATAATATTCACCATAAAGCCCCAGTGCAGGTCAACATCCAACAAACCATCTTTAGAGATTTCTCCAAGGCCAACTTTCTTATGTTTGCTGTTCATTCGAGCTGGTTAAACAGTCCCCCATCCACCCAATGATCCTACAGCATGTACTGTCACATATTTCCAAAGTTTATACTCTCATTTTAAATCCCACATAGAGGCATCTGTTCCTATTCACCATAAATATAATGTCAAGTTCAGAAACAAAATCTTCTGATGGAACTTGACCATAAACTTTACAACAAAAGGAAAGAGCTCACAGTCCTAAAAAATATATCTCAGCATTCTAAACATTTACTTCAAAAGTGTTAAAGAATTAAAAAGAGTAAGACCAAATCCCACACAACTAATTATGAACTAAAAACTTGCCAAATCTACAAAACATAGCAAAAAGGCACATTTAATTATATAAAAATCCATAGAAATAAGTACCCAGCATTGCACTGAGCTTATTACTAACAGCATCATCCATTCAAATCCTAAAGATACAGCAATGGTATCACCCTCTCAAACACAGTGGTTACAGACAATATTTTAGCAACCCCCCCCCCCACACATACACACACTACCTCTACATTTCCCAGTCCAATGTATCTGCTCCATAACCTGCCTGAAAGAAATCTCCTTAGAATAGATACTAAAACACCTCTATCAGAACTCCTCCTCCAGCTATTCCCCTCTTCATTCTTTAGGAAAAGAGGTACAAGTAGTAGAAAGGTGTTAATCTTCTGAGTCTTCTTCTTTGGGGACTAGACTCAGGCATCTAGACCTTTACACAGGTGTCATGTACTGGTTCCCAAACTAAAATGTGTAGAATGCCATCAGCCCCTATAGTTGGCATTGGAGGATGTGATCGGCTCCTGACTTTTACTGGCTGCCTCAGAAGCCACACCAGAGGGGTTGGAAGAAGCTGATGAACTGTCTGAGGGCTTTGATAAGGGCATAGTGGAGTGATCTGTTGAGGACCAGAAAAGAGCAGATACCGCAAGTAGGCAGCACAGGGATCCAAAGACAGTTGTATAAAGACTTTATGCCACAGGTTTTCAAAACATTTGAGCAAGCTAAACCAACTCTATCTTTTAAGGAGTAAATGACAAACATACAGAGGACCACCAGAGATGTCCTCCTCTCCTAAGTAGGAAAGACAACTTGTGTGGAAATCTCTATACGGTATCTCATGTACAGACATTCCCCACTATCTCACAGATAAGTAAAAAAAAACAGTACAAGTTTTCATACACATGTGGAAGGAAAGTCCCCATCTGGATACTTATCTGGCCAATTTCACAAGCTAACAGACTGTCTACTGAAGTAGCAGTAAAGCACAAAGACAGGATCTGACTGGTTTCTCAAACAGCAAGAAAGTTCTGAATATTGGTGCCTATATATCAGTTTCTATACTGGAACACCCTCATGTCTTCTTGGAAATAGAGGTGCATGGAAAGCAACAAAGAGCTTTCAATATTGTCTGGACATCTAATCCTTGGCAGGATACATCCCAATATAGCTTAGGCTACTGCAACAGTAATCTAATGGTGGATAGGAAGGAAGAATACACCTATGTAATTAATGTACGAAATCGCAGATATACCACTGTGGACAGTATCTCTGCACAGGATCTTTGTGGAAGAATGTAGTATGCTTTCTGGGAGAAAGGTTTTATTCTGGGGTTTATCCTAATGAAGAGGTTCTTGATGACAGACCTACTACATCTGATGTTGGGAGTTTACTGTTCATCACCTCTAGGACTACCTCAGCCCATCCTCTAGCCATGTATTAAAGCTGACTGCTCATCTGGATGGCCACAAACTACTTTACCGAGGGAGAGTTCTCAGCAGTAACATTGCTCATTTTGAATCTGCATGCCTGCATATATGTCAGATCCTTCCCTTTTCACATTATAAATCTTAGATGTCAATTTTCTTTCAGAGTTATTGGAAATGTCACCTCCTCCTGCTTGCTTAGGCAGAATTTTGTAAAATTAAACAACTCCAACATCACTTGATTACTACTTTTCTTTATCAGACTGTTTGTATTTGAACAGTGTAATACAACAAATTTGTGTACTTTTTTGCTGTTTCTCTCTTCATCATTAAGAGAACCGAGGATACTGCTTTATTTTTTTATGTTATACTTTGTTGTGTCAATACTGACTCATGGCTACTCAGTTAATATATATACTGAACTGTGTTCCATCTTCAGTCAGGTGACTAACCACTGACAGAGAAACATCCATTGCTGTAGTTACTGCTCTAATCCTCTGCATTCTGGGTCTTCCTTTTTTATTCTGACCTTCAACCTTGTCAAGTACTACACCTTTTTACAACGATCTGCCTTTTTGCACGATATGTCCAGTCTGTCCATCCATCCATCCTCCCATCACTCCTTTTTCCTATTTTTAGACATAGGGTCAGGGTGTCACTTCAAAGGTGACAATTACCTACAACCAATGCTTACACCACAGGGTGGCTAGCTCTGATATGCTGTTCATTCATACCACACAAATGCACACAGACACTCACACCTACGGCCAATAAAGAGTCTTCAATCCACCTACTGCATGTCTTTTGGAATGTGGGAGGAAATAGAAGCACACAGAGGAAACCCAACTGAACACAAGGAGGACATGCAGAGTGTACAGAAAGCACCTCAGCTGGGACTCATACCAGAGAACCTCTTGCTGTCAGATAATACTGTTATGCCACTGTACCACCTGCATGACATGTCTGAAGTTCAAGACTTGTCATCAGAGTTTCCAAAGAATAAAATGAAATAAGGTACAGCTGCTCTCCAAAGGTCCCGATTCCAGAATATTCCAAAGAATATTTTTTATATTCCAACAGCAACTGATTTATTTTTTGGGCAGTCCATGGTATATGCAATATTTGCTAACATGGCAATACAAAGAAATCAATTTTTTGTCCTGTCATGTTTGTCACTGCACAGCTTTTACATTAATTTGTGACCTTTTTCAAAATATCATAGCTGGATAAGCTGAATCATTGTGCACAAAATATATTTTACTGCACCTGAACTTCTTACCTAGATCCTTCATGGCCACTCTGCAAAGAGCTATTTGTCAAATGACTTAATTACCATTTGATGCACTTGTACTAAACTTGTACTTACTTGTACAGATGTATAAGTAAAACTTACCAAAACAGGAAGGAACTTGGGTTCACAAGTGAATGCGATCTTAAAACTTTGACCACCATGTGTCACATAGCCCATTTGATAGCAAGGGCATTGCCTCAACTGCAAAAGAAGTTATAACCTCTCTATACTTGGTACTAATCTGGCCCATAATTGAACATACCACCTCATTCGGTATGTACCATACAAAGCTCTTGCAACAACTGGAGAAACCTCAGAGGTTTCCAACAAAGAAGATCAAGGGACTTCAGCACGTGCCATATACAGTCAAAGACCCTACCACTTTACTCTGTACCATACAGACTTGTTAGGGGAGACTTATGCCTGGCTTACAGAGCAATCTCATACCCAAAACTAATGAATTTGTTGCATATCCGTAATTCAAACAGGACTACAGCCACCCATTCCAGGGACCTAAATACGGCTTGCGACTTAAATCTGTCCCCTTCAGCATGTCCTATTTATCTCCCAGTGACTGCCGCATCTTTGGTATAGGCTACCTATTCATGTGAAACAAAGCATCTCTATGACACTATTCAAAAGGAACCTGGATGAGTGGATGGGGCACTGTAAATTCTTACCAGGAATAGTGCCCACAGCCCTCCTGGACATAGGCAGGCATTACTAAATGCAATCTTTAGTATTAACTCACATTTCCATGGTATTACATTGGGATGAAATGACTAGGCTTGAAATAACTTCTGGGTCGATAGCCTAGTAATCTTCCTATGATCCTACGTTCTAATGGATCACTTTTGTATTAGTATAACCTATAAGGGTCTCCTGCTTCTTCTACCAGCTAGCTTCCCAAAACTTTAGGCACCTTACATGTACTTCAACTGCCAGATGCACACAAAGCACTCTCTATAAAAGGTCATTTTGAGTGCAAAATTACTTCAGATCATTCTTTGTCTAGGGAGAAGGCAACAGCCTTGTATACCTGTTCTGGGAAACAAAGCGAAACATAATTATATACAAAAGGATACAATTAAACCCATACTGGCATACAACAATAACAGGAAGGAAAAAAAAAACTAGAGAGCTGGGGAAGGAAGCTACTGCAATGGTGATCCATTAGAACATCTACTGTATACTTTTAAGGTTCTCCCCTTTCCTGAAAGCCACCAAAGAAGCCAGTGCCTTTTTTAAATGAGCTGTAATCATGCCTGGAAGTGTTTTATTCTTGCAAGTATAACAAAAAGTAATAGTATGGGACACCCACTTACAAGTGGTGAGTTTATTCACAGGTTGTCCTTTTCTCTTACTTTTACAAGAGACAAACAGCTGCTCATCTTTTCTGAAAGGTCGAATTTTGTCTACGTTATATCTGAACTGCTCACGTACATCCAAAAAGCGAAGAACTCTCTCCCTTGTTCTTTGTATTAGGTATATTAATGGTGTGGCTTAAAGTAAACTCCAATGACTTTAGGCATAATGGTAGGATTTGTTCTCAAAGAAACCTATCCCTATAAAAAAAAAAAAAAAAAAAAAAAAGAGGTAGGATTGAACCACCCTAAGTGCTTGCAACTCTGATACTTTCCTGGCAGATGGCAGAGCAGCAAGTAAAACAGTTTTCCATGTTAATAAATCTCAGTCAGCCTCATGAGCTGGTTCAAATTGTAACAAAGTTAGTTTGCGAAGCACAAACTGAAATCCCAAGAAAGAGCCACCTGTTTCCTAGATGTAATATCCCTTTCAAAAACTGTTTAAATTGAACACTGAAAGAGGAGGGTCTAGGAGCAGAAAAGCAGAAATGGCTGACAAGGGTACCTTGGTAAAGAGTATGAGAAATCACTGGAAAATAACTAACACAAATAATCAAGTTGTTGTTGTTCTTTCAGCTTTTCCCAGTTAGGGGTCGCCACAGCAGAACTCCAGTCCTGAAAGGGCATAGCTAGAAGTTAAAAAAAAAAAATATATATATATATATATATATATATATATATATATATATATATACATACATACACACACACACACACACACACACACACACACTCTCTCCCTGGCAAAATCAAAAAAACAGTCATGTTGGGAGGATGGCCTAATGGTTAAAGTGTTTGCCTTACAAACACAAGGTGCAGGGTTTGAGTCTCACGAAGGGATAATTGGCTAGGCTTAAAAATGGCTCGCAAGGACAGTTAGCCTAGTACTAACTAACCTAACCTATGGGAGATAGAGGGAATGAGCGGCTATTGCAGCAGTGATCATTTGAACATCTATTGCTACAGCAAGTTTACTTACCCAACTGTACTACATTCATCATATATGAGTAGAGTACCCTAGGTTACAACATTTGGGAAGTGGAATGAGAAAGCTGTAGGAGCCCTTGGAGAATGGTCTTAGCAAAGCCTGATTTAGGCCTACAGAAGGAATCAAGTTTATAGTACTTTGTAAAATTAAGTATAGAGGACCAAGTTGCTACTTCTAGAATACCTCTGGAGATATACACAGCTGAGTATATTTTTCTGATAATTGTTGTTTGACTAATTTTATATCATTGCTGGCTGACTTCAGAGTTGTGCACTGCTATTTTTGCTTCACTGCATAGTTTTTCAGATCTCTGCTGAAGGTGTTGGTTTTCCCATACCCACTCTTCCTACTTCTGTGTTGTTGTTTAAATTTGGAGGTTTTTGCAGTTGCCTGCACCCACTGTAGATTTGATCTGGGACACTCCCCCAAGTCCCATCCCTTTACCTCATTCTACCTAATAGACTCCTTCTGCATTGTTTTTTAGTAATTTTTAACTTAATTGCATTTTTTAAACTGTTTGGTCCAACATTGCTACATACTCAAGTGTGCTAGCTTGCACTGCATTTGAATTGTTTTGACTGCTGTTTTAGCTACTTTTCTGTATATATATATATATATATATATATATATATATATATATATAAAAAAAATACCTTTCCTGTAACTAGTGTAGTCCAGATTCAGATTTGCTGTATCTAGGACTGTATGCAAGCTTCTGAGCCCCCCCCCCAAGCTTTCTGTGTTGGAGGGAAGCCTTCTAGCTTATCAGTGGGAGTGGTAAGCACTAGGTAACCTATCTACCACATAAGGAGTGGTTCTGGCCCAGAAATTGCAGTTATTGGCTGTTTGGGCAGTTTTTCCATCTCTCTCAACTTTCTGATTTAAAAGCCCACATTTGCACTTGTTTCCCCCCTTTCCTGTAACTAGTTTAGTCCAGATACAGATTCTTACTTTTAGCACTTGAATTTGCTTTTTAAAAGCCCACATTTGCACTTGTTTCCCCCCCTTTCCTGTAACTAGTTTAGTCCAGATACAGATTCTTACTTTTAGCACTTGAATTTGCTTATTCGTGATCAGCACTTGTTCAGAACTTGTAAGCACTAAATAACCTACTAATTACTACAGCACTCAACCTTCCTCATTACCCAGAGGAAAACAGTTTTGGTACTTACTTTCCTCACTTGCTTAGAGAAAAACAGCTCTTGTACTCACTTTCCTCATTTATCTAGAGGAAAATATTTTTTTTATTCAGGCATGTCCAAGGGTCAGCTCCCAGTGTTCTCTCCTGTCTATCTGATGAATCTGAGCATCTTGGGGCAATGTAGAAATTGCCTCATGTACAGACACAACCCTCTCCTCCTACCACCCAACACTACAACCTGTGAGAGATGCACTTATCTAGCCAAACTGGAGGTAAAGCTCTCTCCAATCAAGACTGAACTTGACAGTCAAGAAGAGAAGGTAAACACTTGCACCGCACCACACCACACTCATCACATAGTCTCACTAAATCTACACCACCAAAAACAACACATAGAAACACAAAAACATTCGCGGAGGCTCTCAGTAATAATCTGCTCAAGCAACAGAGACCTCCAAAGTAGAAATGCAAGCAACCTCCACCCCCCCCAAAACAACCCAAATGACACATAGCCCGCAGACTCAGTGTGCCACTCAACCACAGCCAATAAGGCAAAACAACGTACCCAACACACTAGTCATAGGCGACTCTATAGTCAGGCACACTGATGTCCCACTCACCAGGCTAAACAAGGAGAAGGTTACTGTCAGCTGCCTGTCGGGTGCCAGGATCCGCCACATAACCCACGCACTCAGGTCACTCCACAACAAGTACAAATATGACTCTGTCATTGTCCATGTTGGTGTGAACGACCTGAGACGTACCTCCCTGGACTACATGAAGAGAGACATGGAAGAGCTCTCCGATCTTGTAGCCCAGGCAGGTATGACCCTAGCCCTGAGTCGCATTCTACCATCACCTAGAATGATGCCGCAGTACAAGGACAAAATGAACAACTTCAACAATTGGCTAAGCTTCTGGTGCCATTCTAAAGGGATCCAGTATCTGTCTGCCTGGGTTGACATGGTTGACAGACCACGATGCTTTGCCAGAGATGGCCTGCACCTGTCACCCCTGGGATTCCGGATACTGGCTAAGGTTCTTGCCGCCCCTATAGTGCCTTTTTTAGGCAAGGTTCAAATGACAAATTCACCACCATAACAGGAACAGGCAAGCAAAAACTGAGGGTGATGCTACTCAATGCTAGAAGTCTAAATCTCAAAATGTACTCACTCGAGGCACTCCTTAAAATGGAGAACATCGATATCTGTGCAGTGACTGAGACTTGGTTCAAGGCTCCAGAGAGCACCCCTGCACTACCAGGCTATAACTCGTATCACACTTTTTGGCCATGTAACCTGGACCGGAACACCAAAGGCGGAGGTGTGTCCATATTCATTAAGGATATCCACACCTCCAGGCTAATTGCTCAGCATAATGCAGCCGCAGTTATCCAAGTGCAACTAACTCTGGGCAAAACTGCAATCCAAATTGTAAGTTGCTACATATCACCCACCATGCCCCAGGATTCCCACTCCTCTTTTCTTGATGTACTGGAAAATATTACGGTTCAACCAAACACCCTAATAATGGGCGATTTCAACTACCCCACCATTAACTGGGTAAACTACCAACTCCTTCACTCAACACTTTCTGGAATTCATAAACTCCAATGCCCTGGATCAATTTATCAACTCCCCCACCAGGGGCAACAATATCCTAGATCTAGTCATTACCAATATGAGTGACCGGTGTTCCACACCTGAAGTCAACGCCTCATTGGTCCGATCCGACCATAAGCTAATTACCCTAGATATCCACATCCTGCCTCCACCCCCCATTAAGGAAACCATGGTAAAAAAAATTTCCAAAGCCAACTTAATGCTTCTTAAGACAGAAGTGGTGAACTTCATGCCACCCATGCAGTTGGGCAATACAGTTACGACTACTGAATCCTACACAATTGCACTTTATAAGCACGTACATGAGTGCATGGATCGTGCTATCCCAAACAGAACCAAGACGCTATCCTCCAAAAAAAGGAAGCCAATCTGGTGGTCCCCTGTCATAAACAAACTGTACAACAGAAAGAAGAAACCCTTGCAAAAGAGAGTAAAATCCCACGAGTAGAGGAGCTCCCTGGTCAGCCTCAGTAAGAAGCTGCGATCCCTGATAAAATCCTCCAAAGCTAGTTACGAAAACAAAATCACCACTGATTCTAAAGACAACCAGAAAGCATTCTATAGCTATGTCAAGAATCTCAATGGCAAGACTCAGATCTGCTCTGAGTTACAGCACAATGGCACTAAATATACAGACCCAACTGATATTGCACACATCCTGGCAGATAGGTTCAGTGCTAACTTTACCTCGCTCTCACCCCCCTAAACAGCCCATCTCTATACCGGAAGAATGCAAAGTTCCTGTAATCACAGCTGCATGGGTAAAAACTACACTCTCCAAAGCCAAGAACACAGCATCCATGGGACAAGACATCCCAGGCTGCGTTCTACATGAACTACAGAACAAACTAGAACCCCACCTAAGTACCATGTTCAATCATAGCCTCACCTCAGGCTTTGTGCCTGCTGAATGGCGCACAGCAACGGTTATCCCACTCCACAAGGGGTGAGCCACCACGGACCCTGGGAACTACTGCCCCATTAGCCAGACGAGCCTGGTCTGCAAGGCCATGGAACGTATCATCATGGAACTTATAAACAAAGACATTGGTAATCTCCAAACTCTGGATCCCACCTAGTTCGGGTTTGTAAAAGGCAGATCATGTCTCCTAAATCTGATAGACTTCTTTGAAGCAGTCACCAAAGTCGTAGACAAGGGTAAGGTGGTTCACACAGCCTATCTAGATCTTGCCAAGGCTTTCGACACCATCCCCCACTCTGGAATTATAGATATACTCACTAAACTAGGTATAAATCCCTATGTCACAGGATGGGTTGCCAACTGGCTCACTGACAGAACCCACACTGTGAAAGTAGCAGACTCCAAATCCAACTTCAGACCAGTGACAAGTGGAGTACCATAGGGTTCAGTCCTGGGTCCTCTCCTGTTTGGTATCTGCTTCTCTGAAGTACAGGCTAACACAGAAGGTCTTTGGCTAATGAAGTTCGCAGATGACTGCAAACTAGGAGCCATAATCGAAACTCCTAACGATGTGGACATCCTACAAAAGGGCTGAGACAGATGCCTGGTGTCAAAGCCATGGCCTCAAGCTCAATGCCAAAAAGTGCACTGTCATCCCCTTTGGTAAAAACTCTGTACCCATGAACTACAACATAGGCGGTAGTATCGTTAACACCGAAAGTGTGATAAGAGACCTTGGGACACAGGTGGACACTAGTCTCTCCTTTGATAATCACATCACCACAGTAGTCAGGAAATCCTTCTACGTGGCACACCTCTTCACAAAAGGTTTTTCATCCAGAAAAAAAGAGGTCATTGTTCCCCTCTACTCATTACTCATTAGACCCATTATAGAGTACAACGCCCCTTTTGGTATGTACCTCACAAGACATCTACAACAATGGGAAAGGCCACAGAAATACCTCACAAAGAGGATTACCGGCCTCAAACAGATGCCCTACGCAGACCGTCTTAAACAACTCCAGCCTTACTCCGTCGCATATCGCCTACTCAGAGGTGATCTCTGCCTAACATACAAAGCTATGTCAAACCCAGAGCTGTTGGACATGCTCCACTTAAAGAAATCCCAATCCCTCCGAGCTACACACTCTAGGGACCTAAACCTCGTCACCACAATAAACAGAACATGCCGGAGGGATAGATTCCTGTCCCAGAGACTTCCTATACTCTGGAATAAACTACCTATCTATATCAAACAAAGCTCCTCATTAGCACTCTTCAAGAAAAATCTTTATGATTGGATGGGAAAGAGGAAATTCACCCCGGGGATCATCTCTGTGGCTCTGCTCGACAGTGGCACAGGAAAATAATTTTCTTGGGTGGCAAAAGCCAGGGTACCTTTTTGGCTGGGCTTGTATAGGCCCCAGGGCCAATAGCCTAGTACCTACCTATGAACTTCTACAATCCAACCTTTTTCAAAAAGCCATAGATGAAGCAAAGGCCCTGGTAGAGTGCTCTTTGGTCCTGCCTGGAACAAAAGGTAATAGCCTAAGACAGCCATTCAGAAATTATATGTTTTGGCATAGGTTGTCCCTTCCTAATGTTCACAAGAAATGAGCAAATGATCCACAGATCTGAAAGATTTTGTTATATCCAAGTTCTCTGTGGACATCTATGGTACGGAGACTCTCTCTCTCATTTTAGATACAGAAAAGAAAAGAGGGAGATGGATGGCTTAGCTTAAAGTAAATTTGGATACCACTATATACATAAAATAATTAGTTCTCAAGATACCCAGTCTCTGTGGATAGGGATGACCCAACATAAGAGTTTGGCACTCAGATACTCTTCTTGCAGAGGTCAGAACAATCATTAAAACAGTGTTCAATGTTAAGAACCTCAAGTCTGTTATATAGTTTAAATGCAGAAAGTGTTAGATTCTTTAACACAAAATTAAGATTCCAAGGAGGGGCCACAAGTTTTCTTGCAGGTCTCTTACGCAAACCCCCATTCAAAAACATTTTTGACAGGAGAATGCATTGAAAGAGGAGAATTCACAGAAAGACATGACAAAATTGCTGCAAAATTAAATTTGATGGAGGAGAAAGGTCAAAATGTGGTAACTCACATACATATTACAAAACCAGATAGAAACTAGCCCTAAATGGGTGCCAGTTATGTTGTTGGCACCAACTAGAAAACATTTTTCATTTACTAATAAATGATTGTCTAGTAGCACACATTCTTGTCTCCATTAGTACCTGCTTCATATCCACAGTAAACATCTGCCTAAAAAGAATTAAAACCTGATCATCCAGGCAGTCAGTTGAAGTTGATTGGGTCCGGGTGTATCAAACACCCCTGTTCTTGTGTGAGTAGATTTATTCTGTGAAGAAGCTTGTGGTAACTGCCCCTGTCCATTTCCAAAAGAAGGTACATGCAGTATTGCCAGAGCCAGAAGAGAGTCACCACAATGATTCTGAGGGATTCCTACTGAATCTTCCAAAGTACCCTGGAGATCAGTGGAAAAGGTAGAAAAGCAAATGGAAAAAAATATTATCAAAGGAAAAGAAAAGGCATATGTCTTCCAGGCGTTCTTGCATGGAGTCCTGGAGCAAAATTTTGCCAGCTGATTATTCAAAGAGGAGAAAATTAAGCCTTCTTGAGAAACTTCCCATAGATGGATCAAATCTTAGAAGACCCCCTTGTGATGTATGAGCAAGTGGCAGCACAGCCAACTGGTGTTTTGTAAAGAATGATATGCCCTTTGAATACAAAACTGATTTATACAAGATGCTTGTGTTGCAGATGTATTCGAACTGTATGTCATTTGTATATCAAACTAATTTTGTACAGATGCTTGTGCCGAAAATGTATTTGTGAGCTTTGCTTGTATTGAAATGTATCAATAGTGCACCCTGCTGAAATGAAAGAGAAATGTATGCCGAAATGAAGAGAAATGTACATGCATTATTGCAACTGAATTAAATGTATATAGGTTCATAGGTTTATACTAGGCTATCTGCCCTAAGGCATTTATAAGCCTAGCCGAAATTTATGTGGCTTACGCCACCCCTTATATGAAAAAATACTGTGCCCATTAGTTTGTTGTGCCTCTGTCCAGCAGTGACACAGAGATGATTCCTGGGATAAACCTACGATCTCCCATCCACAGGTCAAGATTTCTCTTGAACAGAGCCAGCGAGGTGCTCTGCCTCGCATGGATCGGGATTTTATTCCACAGCATAGGGAGTCTCTGAGTGATAAATCTATCCCTCCAGCACGTCCTATTTATATCCGTGCTAAGGTTTAAGTCGCTTGCTCTAGTGGTTTTGGATTTTTTGAGGTGGAGCATGTCCATTAATTCCGGGTTGGACATGGCCTTGTATGTCAGGCACATGTCACCTCTGAGCAGGCGGTATGCAACTGAATAGAGCTGGAGTTTCTTCAATCTGGCAGCATATGACAGATTTTGGAGTCCCTTTATCCTTTTGGTGAGGAACTTTTGGGGTCTCTCCAATTGCTGCAGATGTCGGGTGAGATACATCCCGAATGGGGCATTGTACTCAATCATTGGTCTGATAAGTGAAGAGTACAGGGAACAATGACCTCACTAGATCTGGATGTGAATCCCTTCATGATCAGGTGGGCAATGTAGAAGGTCTTTCTAACCACTTTAGCAATGTGAGTGTCAAAGAAAGGCCACTGTCAACCTGGGTCCCCAGGTCCCTGATAACCTCTTCTGTGCTTAGTGGATTGCCACCTATATGGTAGCTTGGGGTTACCTTGTTTTTCCCGAAGGGTATGACTATACATTTTTTGGCATTTAACTTCAGGCCATGGCTCTGGCACCAGCTATCTGTTTCCGTGAGTCCCTTCTGAAGGATATCCGTGTCCGATGCACTTTCCACTATGGCCCAGTTTGCAGTCATCTGCAAACTTTGTCAGCCAAAGTCATCCCATGTTGGCCTGTACTTCTGAGAAGTAGATGCCGAACAATAGGGGGCCAAGGACTGAGCCCTGTGGGACACCACTTGTGACCGGCTTGGAGTCTGACATAGCACCAGCAACTCTAACCCTGTGGGTTCTGTCCTTAAGCCAGTTTGCAACCCATCTTGTGACATATGGGTTTACATTTAAGCTGGTAAGTTTTTCTACAATACCCGAGTGGGGTATTGTGTCGAAGGCCTTTGCAAGGTCAAGGTAGGCTGTATGGACTGCCTTTCCCTCATCAATGGCCTTGGTGACTATTTCGAAGAAGTCGACCAAGTTCAAAAGGCATGATCTGCCCTTGACGAAGCAAAACTGGGTCGGGTACAATGTCTGCAAGTCCCCTATATCTTTGTTTATGAGCTCCATTATGATCCTCTCCATAGCTTTGCAGACTAGACTTGTTAAGCTTATGGGGCGGTAATTACCAGGGTCCGTAGAGGCACCGCCTTTGTGGAGTGGGACCACAGTTGCCGTACGCCACTCCTTGGGCACGTATCCTGTGGTAAGGCTGAGATTAAACAGCTGCCTTATGTGCGGGCTTAATTCCTCATTTAGCTCGTGTAGCACACAGCCAGGGACACCATCCAGTCCCATTGATGCTGTGTTTTTAGCTTTAGAGAGAGCAGCTTTCACCTGCGCATTTGAGATGTCTGGGAGGCTACACTCTGCTGGGATAGTTATCTCTCCTTTAGGGGGGGAGAGGGGGGTGAAGTTTGCACTGAACCTGTCTGCCAGTATGTTGGCAATGTCTATGGGTTCAGTGAATTTTGTATCATGTTGGACTAATTCTGAGCATATCTGGGAGTTTCCACCCAGGTTCATAACATAGCTGAAAAAGGCCTTATGATTGTCCTTTGAATCCATGGCAATTTTTCTCTCAAAATTGGCCTTAGTTGATTTTATGAGTGCTTGTATTTTTTTACTAATAATGATCAGGGGTGACTTCCCTTTTATGGATTTTGTTCCATCATGTAATAGCTTTCTCCTCTTATTGTAAAGTTTGTTAATGGCTGGGGTCCACCAGACTGGACGTTTCCCTTTGTGGAAAGAGTCTTGGTTTTATTTGGGATTGCCTGATCCATGCAGTCCTGGAGGTGTTCATAGAAGGCATTTGTAAGGCTTCCGCAGCTTGGGTTGTGGTTTCCACTGGCTCAGGGGCCTTGAAGGATACCACACCAGTCTTGAGTAGTGTGAAGTTTGCTTTAGAGAAGTTCTTCACTGTGGTCTTTTTTGTTTGGGGTGGGGGCGGGATGTGAATTTCCAGTGAGATTAGTTTATGATCAGATCTCACCAATGAGGGATATACTTCCTGTGTGGAGCATTTTGTCCCCATGTTTGTGAAAATGACATCTAGTATATTTTCTCCTCTCGTGGGAACAGTGACTAGTTGTTCCATGGCATTTGAATTTATGAACTCCAGGAACCGTTGGGCTAGAAAGTTAGGGCTTGAGTAATGTTCCCAGTCTATATTCGGGTAGTTGAAGTCACCCAATATGATGGTGTTTGGAGATACATTTATACCCTCCAGTGTCTTCAGGAAGGCTGTGTGGGGTTCCTGAGTTTGAGAGGGTGGCCTGTAGCATGCTACAATTTGTAGAGCAGTTTTGCCTATGGTTAGTTGCACCTGGATGGTTTCCGAAGCTTCGTGCGTTGCCACCAACCTGGAGGTGTGGGTATCCTTTATGAATATGGATACACCCCCTCCTTTTGTGGTGTGGTCCAGGTTTTGGGGCCGGAATGCATGATATAGTGCCAGGGTGCCCTCAGGAGCCTTGAACCAGGTTTCAGTTACAGCACAGACATCGATGTTCTCCATACTGAGAAGGGCCTCGAGTGCGTGCATTTTGAGATTTAGACTTCTGGCACTGAGCAGCATTACCCTCAGTTTCTTCCCATTTTTGTTTTCTAGGGTGGTAGGTTTAGAATTTGAGCCTTGCCTAAAAAAGGCACTATGGGGGTGGCAAGAGCCTTAGCCAATATCCTGAATCCCAGGGGTGACAGGTGCAAGCCGTCCCTTGCGAAGCAGCGTGGCTTGTCAAGCATGTCATCCCAGGCAGACAGACACTGGATCCCCTTTAAATGACACCAGACATTAAGCCAATTGTTAAAGCTGATCATCTTGTCTCTATATTGTGGCATCATTCTTGGTGAAGGAAGGATACTGCTCAGGGTCAGGGTCATACCTGCCTGGGCTACATAATCAGAGAGCTCCTCTGTGTCTCTTTTCATGTAGTCCAGGGAGGTACGTCTCAGGTCGTTCACACCAGCATGGACAATGACTGTGTCATATTTGTACTTGCCGTGGAGTGACCAGAGTGCTTGTGTTATGTGGCGGATTCTAGCGCCCGATAGGCAGCTTACTGTGACCCTCTCCTTGTTCAGCCTGGTGAGTGGGACGTCAGCGTGTCTGACTATGGAGTCACCTATGACAAGTATGTTTGGTGTTGTATTTGGCCTTAAGGGCTGTGACTGCTTTGCACACTGCTTTTGTGGTTTATGTGTTGCTTGTGGAGTGTCTTGAGGTAGCAGTTGTTTGGGTGTCTGCTTTGGAGGCCTCTGCTGTTTAGGTAAATTTTTACTCAGAGCCTCCGAGTATGTCTGTGTGTTTATGTGTTTGATTCAGTGGTGTGGTAGCATTATGTGAGGCTGGTTTTGTGGTGTGTGTAGTTGCCTTCTCCTCCTGTCTGGTCTTGCCAGTCCTGAGTTGAGAGAGCTCAGCCTCCAGTTTGGCTAAATATCTGCATCTCTCGCAAGTATTTGTGTTATGTGGGAGGAGGAGAGGGTTGTCTGTGTACATGAGGCAGTTATAACATTGCCTCAAGATTCCCAGATTCACCAGCTGGACCGGAGAGGAGATTGACAAATGACCTTTGGACATGCTAGAATAATATTGGGAATTCCTTAATAATTGAAAACAAGGGCCACTGGCCATGTTTTAATACAGGGCATTGGCACAGGAGAGGTTAACTTTAAGAAAAATAACAGAAATGCAAATGAGCTGTTAAATCATTAAAAGGTATACCACAGTGTTGAGTAGGACTGTAGACAATGAGGTCTTTGTCTATTAGCTCAGTGAAAAGAGGGGAGACCCCAAACACTGCCATAAGCATCCGGATGTGTATTGTGGCCATCTGCGCCAATTTCCTGTCTCAGCTTCAAAGGGGAATACTGCAAGAACCTAGAGTTAGGTCACCAGATGAGGTCATTCTGCCAGTCCTCTTGGAAATTATATTTTAGATATTACAAAGAGAAATGTCAAAGTACTGAGTATTCTGTTTTGGAAGCCTGACTGGGAAGACCCTCACCCACAGCATCTTGGTTTGCAGTAATAACTTAACTAGGGAACAGTAAAATTATCTTAGATTCAGTCAGGAATATAGTGAAGCTTATTTTAGTGAGTGTTTTTCTTTATTTGTCTGAGTCTGCCCATCAATGTTCTTTTCAATTTTTTCTGTAATCTGATCTCTGTGGTTTACTATGAATATATACTCAGTATTTTCAAGTTCTTTTACTATTTATTATTAAACATATTTAAAACTCCTATGGTGGCTGATCCTTATAGAAAGTATTTAACCTTTCTGAATGTTGTTGTTTGTCTTTCGGCTTTTCCCGGTAAGGGGTCAACACAGCAAAACTCCGGTCCGCTAATGATTGGCAGTAGATTTTTACGAAACGCCTAGGTGCCAGCTCAACGCTTAACCTTCAATGAAGGCACGCCCATTTACACACGCATGTCTTTCGAACACTCCCCAACCATGGGGAGGACATGCAGACTCCACACAGAAGGCACTCCCAAGCCCAGCCGTGAATTGAACGGGAGAACCTCTTGCTGTGAGGTAACAACGCTACTGCCATACCACCGCGACAGTCTTGGTGACACTGTATGGGCCACTCCAGAAGGCCTAGCTGTCTTGGTGAACTACTACCAATTGTATTAGTATTAATATTACAGTATAATTGGACAGCCTTTGTAAGAGCCTTATAGTACTGACTGGTGGCAGTGAACCTACATTATAGTTTGGGCAAAGCTGGTAGAGCAGGTAATCTGTGTCAGCCTTTCACAGGAAGGTGTGTGTGTGTGTGTGTGTGTGTGTGTGTGTGTGTGTGTGTGTGTGTGTGTGTGTGTGTGTGTGTGTGTGAGAAAATCAAATCTGTCAGGGTGTGTGTGTGTCAGCTACTTGGGGCAGGGACACAAAGCACTGGGTTCACTGAAAGGGTGCTGGAGGACTTGGCTTGGGCACTCGGCTGAGGACCTAACCCTATAGCTATACCAATGAGGAATCTTACTGGGGATCTGGAAGGAGACAGACAGACATCCAGACCCTGGACTAAGTGTGTTCCCTTTGTGCTCTTAAGGGAAACTGTACTTGATGCAGAGAGCTCTGCATCTGGAAATACTGAGTATATCCATTTGTATTCCAAGTGCACGTCCCTCTCAGGTGTCAGTGGTGAGGATTCAGGCTCCTTGATTACTGGCCTAGCAAGCATGGGGACGACATATTAGTGGTCATCACATATTGGTAGCAGTGGTGGGCATCACACACCTGATCTAGTTTTCACTCATGTGAGTCTCCGTTTGAAATGCTCAGCTTGTCTGTCACACTGTTTTCTTCTATCAGGATGAATGTAGAGTGAGACTGTGCTGTGATGCTATATCCCAAGCTAACATGGAGAGTCTGAAAGGGGGGTAAAACCTGGTTCCCCCTTGCTTGCTGATGTATCATGGCTGTGGTACTGTCTGTAGCAACTTGAACATGTCTAGGGGACCAAAGATGACTCAGAGTTAAGTGCCTTGATCAATGCAAGGCTGCAAGCATCTCCTTTACATTTATGTGCTTTCAGCTGTCCTTGGTGTCCAAAACATCTTGCACTTTTACTTCTCATGAAACTGTTCCCTAAGCAAAGTCTGGTATATCTGTGATGACTGACCGCTTTGGTGCAGGAGGACAGACCTGGATTCAGAGTCATTTGCCGTCTCTACCTTGTGATTTCTCTTCGGACAAATCCTAGAACTGGCATTTGAAAAGATGAGAGGTGTTGGTGCTGTGACCAGACATGACTTCAGATACCATTGTATCTTTCTCATGTAGTCTTGCAGCAAAAAAATGAACAGAACACAGGAACAAACAAGTCAACCACACCAAGAATTAGACAAGTTTAATGCACACAGTTAAGCGATTTCATCAGAGTATATCCAAAAGACTTCCTCAGAACTGAAAAAAATGAACAGACCTCATGTGAACATAGTCAACAGCCAAAACAACAAAACTGCCAAAGAAGCTGGACTAACTACATAGGAAAGCAAATAAATTTAATAACAAAAACATCACTTTATACACAAAGCTTTCATGTACAAATCACTTCCTCAGTGTGATCTAAACACAGACTACAATCAATTCTTATTTAAAAATCAAAAAGACAGCCAACCAATTGAACTTAACTTACCAATTAAGCATTGTGAAATTCTTAAAGTTAAATCAACAAATTCATCATAAAAACTTTGTTATAAAATTCCTTCATTTTAAAAGATAAATATAATTTTTTTATACTAAATGAGATATATTAAACCAAATACAACAGTTATAATTTCATTTGTGTTTCTTTTAAAAGAGGTTTAATGCTGACAGCTGCATTAAGGCCAAGAGCTTTATCTGCATTCAGTCTTAAAATCCATCCATACTCCGCTCTAACTTATTAGTGTCACCCCCTCTATTAGGTTGTCTTATTTGAACTACTCTAAAATTAAAGCTATAACGTTCCTTTTTCTATTTGATGCTTTGAAACAGCATTTGTTATAACATTCCTCTTAATATCAGAAACATGTTCAGTAATTCTATCTAAGTCTTCTGCTGCATTTTCCTATATGTACAACCTTGCCAGGAGTATCAAAAAAATTATAGATGCCATGAAACCCAAAATTCTGAGGTACTGTGAATGAAATCTGAGTGGAAAACTCTAGAAATAGATCAAGGTGCAAATCTATTTTTTTCCTGTGGAAGAAAATCTCTGACCTGACGTGTTGGGCAGACATGATGGAGTCAAAAAATAGTTTTGCATGTTCCTAGCTTGCATAAGAGATCTCTCATCCATCTGAGAGATTACTGACAATTTGAAAAAGACCTGCAATGATAGCAAGTCATTTAAATATGGAAAAATGTGGATACCCTGTAGACTTTAATGAGCTATAGCTGGAACTACACACTTTGTGACCACTTCTTGTGCAGTGGATAGTCTAAAGGATAAGGCAGATAACTGAATGCGATTTGGACGCACAGAACCTTAAGAAATGCCTGAAGTCATGATGATTAGGGATGTGCTGATAAGCATCTTTTAAATCTAGTTTTACCAGGAAACTTAAATGAGGAAAAAGAGGTAACAGATTGTGAAGTGGCAGCATTTTGAACTCGTGCACTAACACAAATTGGTTTAGGAAAGAAATATCCAGAACTGGCCTGCAAACATTTTCTTTGGCACCAAAACATTCCTGAATAAAAACCTTTCCCAATCTGGGGAGGAGGAAGTAGCTCTGTCACTCCCTAAGACAACGTGTTGAAGGACATGAGGACAATCTGATCTTCTGGATGTGAGGAGTTGCCGTCTGGAAAGGAGGAATTTCATCTCACTGCCATATGTAACCATGATGAATGTTTTTCCCACCCATTTGTTTAAAACCATCTTTTGCAAAGAGAAAAGTACAGAATCATTATTCTGGAAGGGAAAAGGGGATTTCAGGATGTGTGTTGGGGGGTGGGGGGGATGACAAGGCCACTTAAATAGCTATTCTGACTTGTTGGACTATCCTTGGTTTTGTGGGGGGTCCTGTATTCTTTTGGAATCCCCTTGTCATTTCAAAAAGTACTACATCAGACAACCTATGCAGAAGATTCTATCGGAATGAGAAGTTTACTAATTGGTTCTCTGACAGAGTACCTGATGTATGGAACAGACTATCAGATTACATTACAGACCTCATGTGAAATCCCCAAGTACTAGTTTAGACATTTTTAAGAACAGCCTGGATACTTATTATGGAAACAAGTGTATTGGTATATAGGCAAGCTAGAAGGGTTTTTAATGCCTGTGCTTGAAATATTTGTATGTATGTATGTATGTATATATGTATTTCTTCTTGAACATCTGTTCAGCAGCATTTTGATGAGACTGTTTATTTTGTTTCTGGGCAAAACTGGATGAGGGGCTGGAAAACTCATTTGAAAATTTGGAAAAACAGGGCCGAAAAATGATAAAAGATTCCCTTAACAGCTTATCCCTCTTATCAAAATGTTTTGATGACCTCTGCAACAAATGGACCAAAAATTAAATCTCTATCCAGAGGAGAATTTAGTCTCATTTTTCATATCATCTGGGTGGTTCTGAGAATTCAGTCCAACAAACCTTCTCAAAATAGTACCAGTGCTCATAGCCATGGAAGAACTATCAAGAGAGTCATACAGGTTTTAAACAATGAGTTGTGACCTGTAAAATGGAAGAAATTAAACCATTTAAAGCAGATTTTCCTCACAAAAAGAAAAAAGAAAGCATGTGTCATACTTTCATAATTAGTCAGAAACTTTAACATATGTACCTGACAATTCAAAATTCAGAAAATCAGACTTGCAGAAGCAGACATATTTTCCCCATACTTAATTATATTCCTGTCCTTGTAAGAAAGTATAGGATTGGAATTAACTAAATGTGTACAGCAGTAGGATTAACTAAAGCTATAGCTGCAGGGTGAAGTTTGAGATGAGTGCATAAAAACTGAAAAGACCAAGGAATTTGACACAATCACTGCATTATCCGCGGTGGTGGTGCTGCGATAGCGTTGTCGCCTCACAGCAAGACGTTGTCCCGTTCGATTCTCAGCTAGAGCGTCTTCTGTGGAGACATGGGTGAAAGTTCTGGAAATTCTATTATAAATAGTTCATAGTATTTTCTGATGGACTGAGAAATGCCAGTGTTCTCCCACTGAAGACACTGGCATATTCTGAAAATAGTCTCAGAGAAAGTGAAATCCCCATATGGGGAGCCAGATAGTGTGACTGGGTCTTGAATCAGAAATCAGAGGAGTAAACCCTGCATCTGTCCCCTTCATCTTCCTGTCAAGATGCACAATCTTGAATATCTTCAGGAAAAGAAGCTTCATTCTTTCTTTTACTACAAACCACATTATACGAAGGATTAATAGACTGAATTAAACCCTGAGACAAATATAGTAAACTACTCCTATCGAGAAATTTGAGGAGTACACACGTTTAGTTTTGCCAGGAAAAATGGCGCAAAATCCGCAGGGATGGTCACAGCATTCTGACTAAACAGGGAAGCATTTTGCATTCCCTCTTAGGACTAACAAAAGTCTCCCTTGCCCAGTAAGGGGATCCTCAACAGCCACAGAGGTCATGGAATGGCTGTAGGTGCTACACCAGAGGGGTCTGGAGTAAAAGATGAGTGGTCCTAGGAACCAACTTTGGCCACAGCAAAATCACCATCTGCAGCTCAGGCAAACTGCTATCCTGCTGTGGTGGCAAAGGCTGTTTGCTTAAGTTTTTCTTTCAGTGGCTGGAAGAAGGACCAACCATGGTACCAGTAGTCAGTGGCATGATCAAGCCAAAAATGTTGCTTGTTTCTTGGAGAAAATAAGCAGGATAAGTAATTCAAATTTTAAAGTTACTTTTTTTCCCCCTCACAAAAACACAGTAAAAAGCACTTTATTATACTTTGCCATCCCAAAAAGTAAAAACCAAAACTTCTCCACAGCCAAAATGTTTGTTTTTTTTCACTACTTCAACCAACTTTTAAACTGACAGGAAAAAAATCAAACTCCTGTTTAAAAGAACAGCCTTTGTTACAGTCCATTAAAACACAAACTCAACTAAAAATTACTTTCCTAAGCAGGAAAGTACATTTGAACAATAACATTCATGTGCAGAAGGTTTTTCCCCAAAGGGAACTTACCCTTCCAGCAAAGGAAAGTACAGTTTTGTACCTACCATAAATGTAGATGTCCGATAGACATGCAACTGCAGTCATAACATATGGGTTGTCCTGCCTCAGGCAGCCCTCGGTCGGCCGGATTCCAAAGTCTGGGTCCGACGTCGGCTGATGTCGCATTTCTCTCCGACGTCAGAGCGGCTGGAGTATATAAGCATCAGCCGACGCCATCTTCTTCAGTGTTTCTTGCCCCAGATGCCAGGTGCCCTCCAAGGAAGGCTGTAATCAAATTGGAAGACAAAAATAGGTTTCCAGACAACAAATAAGCAATAAACAGATACACCATAACAGATATCCCCAGCTAAGGATAACAGGGACAGGAGTGGACCCAAGGCATAGAGGGGAAGGAGGGAGGGAAAACCCGACTGCAGTTGCATATCTATCGGACATCTACATTTATGGTAGGTACAAAACTGTACTATGTCCTTCAAGAATGCAACTGCAGTCATAACATATGGGTTGAATACCAAAGCTTAGCTGGGGGAGGTGGTATGCTCTAAGAAAGGGATGGTGTAGCTATCAATCCCTGCAGGACTGCCGAAGCAAAGCCTGCTCTGGATCTGGAATATAAAGGGAGGTTGTAGTGTTTGGAGAATGTATGCATGGAGCTCCATGTAGCAGCTTCTAGAATGTCTTTTGTAGGCACCCCTCTTAAAAAAGCTGTAGAGGTGGCTGTAGCTCTGGTGGAGTGTGGTCTGACATTGGCTGGCACACTCTTTCCATGGAAGGAATAACAGAATCTGATGCAATGTCCAATCCATTTTGAAATTGTCTGTTTAGAAATTGCTTGTCCTTGTACTGCAGGGGCGTAAGCTACAAAAAGCTGATCAGACTTCCTACTGGTCTTGGTTCTGTCTAGGTAGTAGCGAAGTTGTCTGTGTATGTCCAAGGTATGTAACAGTCTTTCCCCTTTGTTCTCAGGATTGGGAAAGAAAGTAGGCAGGTGAATTGCTTGATTTAAAGAAACCCTAGATACCACTTTTGGCAGAAAGGTAGGGTTGGTTCGTAAGGAGACCCTGTCGCTGTGAAAAGTTATGAACGGTGGTATTGCCATTAAGGCCTGTAATTCTGAAACCCTTCTTGCTGAGGTAATGGCCAACAGGAAAGCTGTCTTCCAGGAAAGAAATTGTAAATCCACAGAAGCTGCTGGCTCGAAGGGAGGTAGAGTCAATTTTTCTAGGACAAAATTGAGGTCCCAAGCTGGTACTGGTGCCTTTCTTGGGGGCTTTATATTCTTGATTCCTCTAAGAAATTGCCTTAACAAAGGATGTGAAAACACAGGTGGGTCAGTGTTGTATCTAGCTGAGATAGCTGAAGCATGAATTTTTATGGAAGAGTATAAGAGTCCTTTATGTAGCATATCTGCCAAGTATTCCAGGATGAGAGGAATGCTCAAAAGTGATGCATCCTGACCCTTGTTGGTATTCCAAATGCTGAATCTCTTCCATTTGGCTAAGTAAGCCTTTCTGGTGGATGGTCTGCGGGCTTCTGTTAGTATCCGCTGAACTTCCTTGGAGAGAGGTAAATCAAGGTTATTTATGGGATTTCCCAAGCTGTTAGCTGTAGCGTCTGGATGTTGGGATGAACTGTCCTGAAGTTGTGTTGAGTCAAAAGTTGGGGCCATTGTGGAAGGGCCCACGTTTTGTTGTGACATATGCTCCATAGTAGTGGGTACCAGTGTTGTCTTGGCCAATCTGGAGCTATTAGGATCCCCTTCGGCTTGTCTGCTTTGATCTTTAATAACACTGTGGTCATCAGTGGCAGAGGTGGAAATGCATAAATTATCAGGGAGCTCCAGTTGAATGAGAGGGCATCTATTTTCCATGCTTGTGGATGATATGTCCTTGAGCAGAACTTTTGTAAGTGATGATTGAGGTGGGAGGCAAATAGGTCTACGTCCGGCCTGCCCCATGTCGAGGCGAGTCGTAGGAAGATGTCTGGATGTAGCCTCCATTCGTGGGGGTCTAGGAAATTCCTGCTTAGACTGTCCGCCAGAACACTGTCTTTGCCTGGAACAAACTGGGATTGTAACTGTATGTTTAGACCCAGTGATTTTTCCCAAAGATTCATTGTCAGTCTGCAAAGGGGGTAAGAATGAGTGCCCCCCTGCCCCTGCTTGTTTATGTACCACATCACTGAGGTGTTGTCTGTCTGTATTAATAGGTGGCCTTGTTGAAGTTGTTGCCCAAAGGCCTCGATGGCATGCATTACTGCTAGCATTTCTTTTTGATTGATATGCAGATGTGTTTCCTTTGGAGACCATTGTCCTTGAATACATCTGCCCTCCATGTGCGCCCCCCATCCAAGGTCTGAGGCGTCTGTGGTCATGGTCTGTGTTATCTGAGGTTTTTTGAACGATATACCTATGTTTGACTGGCTTGCTGTGGCCCACCATAGAAATTCCTTTTGAAGACATGGAATGAGTGGGATAGTTGCTTCTAGGTTGTTGCTGTGTTGAGACCATAAGCTTTTTAAGTACCATTGAAGCTTTCTCATGTGTAGTCTTGCTAGTGGAACCAGGAGAATGCAGGATGCCATGTAACCCAGGGCCTGTAGGAAACTCCTTGCAGTCATCTGGGTGAGCTTTGCTAAACTTTTGAAGTAATGGGTTAACTTATTTTGCTTGTCTTCAGTCAGGTAAGCCATTTGAGAGGCTGTGTCTAGTTTGGCTCCTAAGAAGGTTATTTGCTGGGATGGCTGAAGTCTTGACTTTTGAAAGTTGACTGTGTATCCCAGAGCCTGTAGCAAGTGTATGACATAATTCAAGTTTTTTATCAAGGTTAGTTTGTTGTCCGCTTGTATGAGGCAATCGTCCAGGTACGGGTAGATTTGAATCCCCTGGAGCCTGCAATGAGCAATTACTGATGCCAGACATTTCGTGAATACTCTGGGCGCAGTAGATAAGCCAAATGGCAATGCTGAGAATTGATAATGCTCTAGCCCTGCAAGAAATCTGAGGTATCTTCTGCAGCTGTGTCTGATAGGGACATGCAGGTATGCCTCCTTGAGGTCCAGAGTAATCAGCCAAGACCCCTTGCCCAGCATGGGAAGGAGTTGCTGTAGAGTCAGCATTTTGAACTTTGGTACTATGAGAAAAGTGTTTAAAGCGGACAAGTCCAATATTGGTCTCCATTGAGTTTCTTTTCTTGGAACAAGGAACAGTCTTGAATAAAACCCCTGACCTTGTTCTTGTGGAACTTTTTCTATTGCTTTGATCTGTGCAAGCAGAGAAATTTGCTTGATAGTCTCTGCCCTCTGATTTTGTGGAAGGTTTGGCATGCCTTGTTTTCTTGGCAAGGTATGAAAGTGGAACCTGTAACCGTGGTCTATAATGTCCAAAATCCATTTGTCTTTTGTCAGTTTGTGCCAATTTTTTGAAAACAGAGAGAACTTTCCGCCCAAAGGAGCTTCTGTTTGCTCCTTGGTTAGCGGAACTAGAGGAAAGTCATTGTGATTGTCCCTGTGGGGCAGGAGAAACCCCTGTGTCACTTCTTTGGTTTGTTGGTTGCCATTGTCGTCCCCTGTAGGATCCTCTGTATTGTCCTCTTCCTCGGCCACGCCTGTTTTTGCCCCTTTGAAATCTTTCAGGATTAGGAAAAGACCAGTTTTTAGAAGGCCAGTTCCTGCTGAATCTGGGCGGCTGAACCTGGAGGAAATCTTTTACTGTCTGAACTGACTTGGCTTTTTCCTCAATGGACTTTAACACATCTTTAGCATTATCACCAAAAAGCTTGTTCTTTTCCAAGGGTGCGTCAAGAAGTTTTGCCTTAACATGATCTGGTAAAGGTTGTTCTTTTAACCATGCATGTCTACGAATGACCACCCCTGTCATAGCTGCCCTACATGAAGCCTCCAATGCATCATATCCACACTTTAGAAAGTGATTGCTAACCTGTTGAGCATTATGCACAGCCTCCTGCAAAGACTTCCTATCTAAGGGTTCAGGAGAGGCCAATGTTTTCTGTAAATCATCTAACAGGAAATTCTGATATTGAAACATGTGAAAGAGACAATTGAGAGCTCTCATAGATAAAGTAGTGGAGGTGTAATCCTTCTTCCCCCATCTCTCTAAGGACCTTGCTTCCCTGTTAGAAGGCAAAGGGTTTTTGGAGGTGGTAGCTGAAACCCCTTTAGGCCCCTGGGAAATTGTTTCTAAATCAACAGCATGGGCCTTAAAGAAATGAGAATGGGTTTCTGGGACCCTATAGTATCTGTCAGGCTTGACAGGAGCAGGAGGAAGAGTATCAGGGGTGACACTGGAGTCAGAGTACAAATCATCCAAAACATCAAGCACAGGAGGTATAGCTAAGGGTCTGTGCTGGGGCTTTTTAAGGAAGGTTCGAAGGCGCTTTCTGGAATCTGTATATTCCTGGCCTTGCCACTTGAAATGCTCCCTCATGGAATGCAGAACTTCCCCAAAAGAAATATCCTCAGAAGGGGAGGCTGAGGGAATGGAGCCCTCTGCATCTGAATCCTCATAGGTCTGGAAGGGCTCTTCCTGGCTTTCGGAGTGAACAGAGTCCTCAGAATCTTCATCTGAAGGAAGAGGGTCAGAGGGTTCAACCCTGGGCCTCTTGTCAGGAGGAGGCTGGGATCCTCTCTCAGGATGGGCCTGGGAACCTCTGATCAGGGAAATTAAATCTGCTGCCATAGACATGATTTGAGTTTCAGGAGTAGGCTGAGGTAAGGTTTTAGCAGTAAGATGCTTGGACTTGCTGGCTGCCTTAGCACGTGTGTAAGCATTGATAGACATGGACATGGGAGGCCTAGCCACACCACGTGCAGGAGTGACCTTATCAACAGCAATGGTCTCGGGCATTTCCTTGGTTTCGGTATCCGGAGGAAAATCAATAACTGGCGTCGGAGTGGCCTCCGGTATCGGAGGTATCGGTAATGCGGTGTCTTCGGTTCGGAGCGGTGGAATAACCGCCTCAGAGGGAACCGGGGCACTCGCGGTTAGTTTTGGCGTGGTGTCGGTGGAAGACGCGGGCCGAGGATGTCGGTCCCGGTCTTTTAGTTTCTTAGGAGTCTGCGTTGTCGGTTGTTCCGACGGCATTGTATAATCAAATTTGTCGCCTAAGAAGTCTTCTGCGAACTCTGCGAGGATGTCGGTCCCGGTCTTTTCGTTTCTTAGGAGTCTGCGTTGTCGGTTGTTCCGACGGCATTGTATAATCAAATTTGTCGCCTAAGAAGTCTTCTGCGAACTCCGCCCGGCACCTAAGAGTGTGCTTATTGAAGCGAGCACAGGCGACACAGGCCGAGACGTCGTGGTAAGAGTGGAAATCCTTATGAGGTATTTGTTTACGACAAGACAAACAATTATTTACTTTTTCAATAATTTCTGACATCGGCTGAGGCAAGAAAAGGTCCCCAACGGGGTACTTAGCTTTTTTGATGACTTCGGATTCGAAGAATACAAGAGCTGACCGACCGGCACTTGCGAACTGCTTCTGCTTCGGGCACCGCGCGGCAAGAAAGACTGAAGAAGATGGCGTCGGCTGATGCTTATATACTCCAGCCGCTCTGACGTCGGAGAGAAATGCGACATCAGCCGACGTTGGACCCAGACTTTGGAATCCGGCCGACCGAGGGCTGCCTGAGGCAGGACAACCCATATGTTATGACTGCAGTTGCATTCTTGAAGGACATCAGCACAACCTGACCTCTGATCCTCAAATGTTTGCAGAGGAATGCTCTCGTTAACAGCAGGAAATGTCTGAAGAGCTTTACACTCAAACCTGTGTTTTTAAACAGCTGAACTTGAGCTATCTAATGGTTTGAGAATGTGGAAGGTGCCCTAAAGTTTTGGATGCTGGCTGGCTGTTGTATTATTAGCAAGATATAACCCATATAGCTAGCGTTACTGCAGAAGTGATCAATATGATGAACACCCATTGTGTCGCTTTCTCCAGAAAAGAAATACAACAATTATTTTTTGAGAGTCATTCTGGAGCTTTAGAAGAACTCTGGTAATGAGTAGAAAGGCATATAGGAACATTCTCATACAAAGGAATCAGAAAGCATCAGTCTTCCAGGCTTTTGTGCAAGGAATCCAGGAGCACAATTTCTCTGTCTGTTCTGAGTGAAGGCAAACAGATCTATTTGAGGTGCTCCCAACAGCTGGATCAATTCTTGGAAGACCAAAGGAGGAAGTTTCTATACTTGGGGGTCTATCTCGGTCCTGCTGGACTTGTCTGCAGTAAGGTTTTGCTCTGAATGAAAGCATAATGTCTGAAGAGCCAGAATGAGCTGAACTGCTAGTACCCAGGCTAACATAGCCACACTGCAAAGAGGATAGGATCTGGCACCCTTTGTTTGTTTATGTATCGCGTCACATTTTTTTTTTCTGTGTACACTTCCAGAGGACCTGGGGACCAGAGATACTTCAAGGCCTTCAAAGTACTGACTACAGCCAACATCTCTCTGAAATTTATGTGCTTCTGTCTTGTCCACTGGGTCTCACAGAGCTTGCACTTTTACCCCTTTTGAAACCACTCCCCTACACCAGGGCTAAAGCATCTGTGATGACTGACTGGAGAGGGTTTGGAAGGGAAAATGGAACACCTGGATTGCAATCTATTTTGTCTACCACCCATTCAATCACCCTCTTTACAAACCCCAGAACCGGAATCTGAAAAGTCAAAGGGTGCAGATGCTGTAGACAGATATGATTTGAAGTATCATTGTATTTTCCTCATGTGTAGTCTGGAAAAGGGCAGCATGATGATCATTGATGCAAAGTACCATAGAATCTGAAGAAACTCCTTTGCAGAGGTTTTGCTTAGGCTGCAGAGGCTTACGCTAAACTGTTAAACCATATTCACTTTCAGAGAAGGAAGGCTCTTCCCAAGGCTGAGTCCAACATACATCCCAGGAAAATCATTGTGAGACAGGATGAGAGAAGACTTTAATTTGATTTGAAACTCTAGATTGAGTACACGTTTGTGAAGAGTTGCTAAAGACTCTTGACATCTGGAATAAAAAAAGTCTGCTAAGATAAGACAATTATCCAAATATGAAAGATACAAATGCTTTGGAGTCTGCAATAAGCAATAATGGGAGCAGAAAGATTCAGCACTATTCTCCAGGACCTTTCTAGCTTAGAAATCAGAAATATTTTTGAACAACAGTCTTTCCACCTAGGTGATTGAGAGGCACTAGTTCCTACAACTTAACAGAGCATGCCGTGAAGAATGGGAGGAAAGAGGGAAATTTAATTCTTCGGGTAATGGGGAAGAGACTCCCACTGTCAGGAATATCCCTAATAGTGTACAGTCAGAACCAAACTATCTGATATGATAATAGAAGATGAAGTCTCAGGGATGCAGAAAGGAGGAACCTGAACAGGTAAATAATCATGCTACTATGGGCTGTCCCTCAGTTATGGAGGATTTTCCTTTGTTTTTTTTTGAGCTTCCATTCCATTTTTTTTAAAACCCCGATATTGACACAGAAGCCCTACCGGAAGAGTCAGCTGCATCATAAGCACATTTTAGCTTGTGCTCTGTCACCCGAGAAGCAACTGTCAAAAAAGATGTAATGAATTCTGTACCTCAGAATGATAATGGTCCTCCATGATAATGGACATCAGCTGGGTATAAAAGCCCTGTGTTTCTAATGCTTAGTCAAACACTCTGCTTGTGCTGTACTGATATGATCATAAGGCTGAAATATGCATATCCACAGCTAGTGAGGTTTGGCTTTATTGGCCTGAAATTGTCCATTAAAATGACAAAACAAGTCATGGGCATTCAGAATCGCCAATTAGCTGAAACACCTGATGTTCATAGGGATCATTTGCATATATCCCATGTGCCTCTGATACAAGAGGTTTGGGAGGTCACTCAGTGGAAGTTCTAGCTTTGCTGGAGTTTTCATTTTGTTTTTATTGATTACCTCAGAATGAGGAAGTTAATCAATTTCTGCTTATTCTCAAAAGACAAAAACTTTAACTTTCAGAATTTTGAACTATCAAGCTCATATGCTAAAGTATCAGAAGAATATATGTTCTTCCCAAACTTATCCATTGCTTTCCCAACTTTGTTATTAGGAATGAGATTAGTAAAGTACAGTTGTGTACACTTCACTGTTGCAGTCATTACATTTGGGAAATCTGCTAGCAAGGTTGCCCTCAGTTGGCCTGATTAACAAAGTCTTGGGTCCTGCATCGGTTGCTGTTCCTTCTTCCATGACGTCAGGTCATCAGGGGTATAAAACATGCAGCCGACGCCATTACATCAGTTTTTCTTGCCCCAGATGTCAGGTGCCCCCAAATGGGGAGCAAATAAAATTAAAAACACAAAAAATATACCTCCAATCCCAAAAGCAAATACATCAAAAGGGCATATAAGCATAGTGAAATAAAGAATAAGTATAATCAGTGTACTATGTTCTTCATGTTTCACTCTTACAGTCATTACATTTGGGTAGATTCCCAAAGCTATGCTAGGGTGGAGGAAATTATACAGCATTAGGACCAGCTATAAGGTCCTGCAGGACAGCAGTGGCAAAGCCAGCTCTGGATTTAGAGAAGAAAGGTAAATGGTAATGTTTTGTGAACGTATGAACTGAGTTCCAGATAGCAGCTTCTAGAATGTCGCTGGTTGGAACACCTCTGAGAAAGGCTGTCGAAGTAGATGCAGCCCTGGTGGAATGAGACCTGATCCCCTGGTGGATAGTTTTGCCATGGTACATATAGCAGAAACTAATACAATGGTTTATCTATTTAGAAATAGTCTGCTTTGAAATAGCCTTTCCCTCTGCCCCTGCAGCAAATGCCACCAGTAGTTTTTCAGATTTTCTTTGAGATTTTGTCCTGCTTAATTAAAATCTAAGTTGTCTGTGTACATCCAATGAAAGCAGAATCTGCTCCCCCTTATTCTGTGGATTGGGAAAGAAAGTTGGCAAATGAATGGTCTGATTAAGAGCCACACTGGATACCACCTTAGGCATGAAGGATGGATTTGTCCTGAGACACCCCCTGTCCCCATGAAAAATGATGAAAGGCTCCACTGACATAACAGCCTGTAATTCGGAAATCCTTCTAGCTGAAGTGACTGCTAAAAGGAAAGCTGTTTTCCAGGAGAGAAATTTTAAGTCTGCAGTAGCAGCTGGCTCGAAAGGAGGGAGAGTGAGTTTTTCCAATACAAAAATGAAGTCCCAGTAGGGGCTGGAGCTCTCCTGGGTGGTCTTAAGATTTTTGGCCCCTCTGAGATACTGCTTTAGCAGAGGATGAGAGAAGAGGGGAGGGTTGTGTGTTGTAATGAGCTGAAAAGGCTGAGGCATGGATTTTTATGGAAGAAAAGGACAGGCGCTTGTGAAGCATCTCAGTTAAATATTGTAAAATCTGAGGAATATTGGGCTCTGCTGTGCTTATCCCTTGTGACTGATTCCAAGCACAGAATCTTTTCCACTTGTCAGCATAAGATTTTCTAGTACTAGGCTTTCTTGCCTCCAAAATGACACCCATCACAGGTTTGCTGAGGGATGCTAAGGGTGAATTTAGGTGATCAGCCACACTGCAAGATTCAAAGTTTGGAGCCGAGTGTGCAGAATTTGGTTGTTCTGCTGAGACAGTAAAGTAAGGTGTCTGAGGCAGGTGCCACGGTGGAAGGTGTGACACATTGCACAGGAGTGGGTACCAGTGTTGGTGAGGCCAGTCTGGAGCAATCAAAATCATTTTTGGTTTGTCCTGTTTGACTTTTAGTAGAACTTTGGAGAGCAGAGGCAAAGGGGGAAAGGCATAGACTGATAGGTTTTAACAGCTGAATGATAGAGCATCCACTTTCCAGGCTTTTTTGTGAGGAGTTCTTGTGCAGAATTTGTCCAACCGATATTTCTGGGGTGAGGCAAAAAGATCATTGTCTGGACTCCCCCATTTGCGTGTTAACATGTTGAAAATCCATGGTTCCAGTTTCCATTTGTGTGGGTCCATGAGATATCTGCTTAGTTCATCTGCCAGAGTATTCAGCTTTCCTGGCAGGAATTGAGCTTGTAGTTGCATTTGATAGGTCAAGGCCATGTTCCACTATGCCATGACTAGTCTGCAAAGGGGTTAGGAGTGTGTACCCCCCTGCTTTTTTATGTACCACATAACTGTGGTGTTGTCTGTCTTTATCATTAATTGTCCTGGATGAAGGTAGTCCTTGAAGGCCTGTCAGTGCATTCTGTACAGCTAGCATTTCTTTTTGATTGATATGATGGTGCATTTGAATTGGGCTCCATTTGCCCCAAATGCACTTCCCTGACAGATGAGCCCACCAAGCATAGTCTGATGAGTCTGTAGTTAGGATTTGGATGGCAGGGGGTGGAGTGAATGGCAGTCCCTTGTTTTGGTGGCAGGCCTCTGCCCACCATAGGAACTCTAGTTGCAGGCAAGGTAGGATAGGAATCACTGTTTCCAGGCTGTGACAATGTTGACTCCATAAAGTACCACTAAAGTTTCCTCATATGCAGTCTTGCATATGGAATTAGACGAATGAAAGAGGCCATGAACCCCAAGGCTTGCAGAATTTATCTTGCAGATAACAGGGTTTTTGTGGCCACCTGTTAGAAGTAAGTTACCAAATGAACCTGCTTTTCTGGCGTAAGGTAAGCCATCTGGGCAGTTGTATTCAAGCTTGCACTCAGGAATGTAATTTTTTGAGAGGGTACCAGTTGTGATTTCTTTTTGTTGATAGTGTACCCTAGACAAGTTAGAACCCTTTTTACAAATGCCAGATGTTTTAGAAGAATGTTCCTGTTTTCTGCCTGAATTAGACAATCGTCCAGGTATGGATATATTTGAATATTTCTTTGCCTGCAAAATGCAATTACTGGAGCCAGGCACTTTGTGAAGACCCTGGGCACAGTAGATAAGCCAAAGGGCAGTGCAGAGAACTGGTAATGCAAGTAGCCTGCTTTGAAGCTGAGGCATCTTTTGCAAGATTCCCTGAATGGGATATGTAGGTAAGCCTCTTTTGAGTTACCAACCAGGCATCTTTGCCTAGCACAGGAAGTAACTGTTGAAGAGTCAGCATCTTGAATTTTGGAATGTCCAGAAATGTGTTTAGAGTAGATAAGTCCAGAATTGGATACCATGATTTGTCTTTTCTGGGTACCAGGAAAAGTCTTGAACAGAAACCTTGTCCCTTTTCCTCTTCTGGTACTGGCTGAATAGCTCCCATGTTCATGAGGGACAGTACTTGTTTCTGGGCCTCTGCCCACTGATTTGGGGGCAGGTCTGGCCATCCGTTTGGGAATGGCAATGTGAGGAAATTAAATCTGTATCCCTGGGATACTATATTTAAAACCCATTTGTCCTGGGTTATAAGTTGCCAGTTTCTTGCATGAAATGCCAGTTTCCCCCCCAAAGGGGCGGATAAAAGGTAAGTGCTTGGTAAATGTAAAGGGAAGTCATTGAGACTGCTTACCACAAGGAGGTGTCTTGTTGTTTCCAGATTTGGAGGAGGAGGAGGCACCCCATTGTTTTGTTCTAAAAGTCCCTTATGACTGAAACCTGGAGCCTTTGGAATGTCTGGGTTTGACTTGAGTGACTCTCGAAGGAACTGAAAAGGACCAGTTCTTAGTAGGTCAGTGCCTACTAAATCTAGGAGGTTGCACTTGTAAGAAATTGTTCACAGTTTGCATATATTTAACTTCATCTTCCATCTTTTTAAAAACTTCTTCAGCCTTATTACCAAAGAGACAGTCCTGTTGTAAAGGAGCATCCAACAATTTTGCTCTAACATGATCAGGCAGAGTTTGCTCTTTGAGCCAAGCATGCCTTCTTAGCACAGACCCACTTACAGCAGCCCTGCAAGAGGCCTCCAAAGAATCAAAACCACATTGCAAAGTATGTTTTCCAACTTGTTCAGCTGAATGCAATAGATCCTGTAAATCTTTATTTTCCACACAGTCAGAAATTAACATCATTTTCTGTATAAGCAGTCCCATGATATGCTGTTGATATTTAAGCATATGAAATTGACAGTTTAAAGCCCTGATTGCCAAGGTTGCAGAAGTGTAAACATTCTTAACCCATCTATCCAGCGGCCTGGAATCTCTATCAGAAGGGATAGGATTTTTATCAGTAGAAGCCTTAATGCCCTTGGGGCCCTGAGAAATGGTTTCAGGATCTGCAATAGGATTTTTGAAAAGGAATTTGTGGGAGTCAGGAACCCTGTAGTATCTGTCTGGCTTACAAGGAGCTGGAGGCAGAGAATCAGGAGCCATACTAGATTGTGAAAAAACATCAACAATGTCTGGAACAGGAGGTATAGCCAAAGGCCTATGCTGAGGAAGAAGAAGAAAATCCCTAAGTTTCTTTTCAGATTCAGAGAAATCCTGACTTTCCCAGTGGAAATGTTCCCTTAAGGTATGCAAAGTTTCCCCAAAAGAAAAATCCTCAGGGGGAGAAGCAGAAGGAATGGAGTTTTCTGCATCAGAATCCTCATAAGTAGGTATAGACAAATCCTGTTCATTAGAAGAGTCAGAAGAAATAGAATCCTGTTCAGAAGATTCATAATCAATGTCGTGCCTAGGCCTCTTAGAAGGGGGGGGGGGGGTTGGCTACCCCTGATCAGAGTAATTAAATCTTCAGCCATTTTGATAATTTGTTTTTTAGGCATAGGGGCCTGCACATGTGGCCCAGGCATTGGTTTTTTAGACATAGATTTAGATTTTGGCCTTAGTTTTGAAGATGGCGTCGGTCTAATATACAAATCTGTAGGCCTGAAAACACCCTCAGAAGCCGGTGTCTGCACAGCGGCTCTGGACCCATCTAAGGTAGAGACATCCACGGGTTCCATAACTGAAGCATCTCGCGGCATACCGGACTATGAATGGGTCTCAGTAGAGGCCTGCGAATGAGAAGTAGCGGGTATCAGGGGCTGAGAAAGCGTCTCACTGAGTACCGGTGAACTGGCGACTGGCTTAGGAGAAGCACCGTTGTCAGTTTTGGACGGCCTGTCTCTGTCTTTTTCTTTGCGTTTTTTAGGTATTCCAGTAGTCGGATTGCTAACCGATGACATTTCTGGATAATTAAAGCGTGAGCCAAAATATTTAGAAGCAAAAATGCACCGACGTTTAATACTACATTGATTAAATTTAGCACAAAACCGACAGCAAGGTACGTTGTGGTCAGGGCCTAGGCAAGGAATACAGTACAAATGAAAATCTTTATGAGGTATTTGCTTCCCACAAGTAATGCAATTATTAACTTTTACTGACATCGGATAAGGAGCAAGAAAAAATTTTCCCCAATGGGGTACTTAGCTTTTTAGTTGAAGACTTCAGTTCTGAAACTCGAAAATGAAAATTTCAGGACTCGGCCGACCGGCACTTGTGAACTGCTTCTGCTTCAGCCACCGTACAGCAAGAAAGACTGATGTAATGGCGTTGGCTGCATGTTTTATACCCCTGACGACCTGATGTCATGGAAGAAGGGACAGCAACCGACACAGGACCCAAGACTTTATTAATCAGGCCGACTGAGGGTAACCTGCCAGCAGATTACCCAAATGTAATGACTGCAAAGTGAAACATGAAGAATATCAGTAGCCTGTCAAGCAGCAGCAAACTTCGTTAATGACTGTGGGATCTGCTTTACAATTAGAAAGCCAGTACATGTGGATCTGGGGCACCTTATATAACCTGCAACATCTACTAGGGACCAAGTTGCACATCAATGAGGCGTGACAAGGTGACGTAAAATTTCTCAAGCAATACAAGAGAGATTGGTACAGCTCTAGGCATCTGTATTCAGCAACAAATCATAACAGGTTTTCTGTGTCAGATTTCATTCTAATCCCACTGATACATTTCTTTCACATTAGATAAAATGTCGGTGAAATGAAATGAAATGAAATTCATTAACAGGAAGTCTGAAACCATACTGTCCTCAGAATGAGAATGCTCAGACTAAGAAGAAACTCCTCAGGTACATCCCTCTCCCTGCTCTGACTGGTCTTCTGACTGGGAAATTGTGCCAAAATAAAAAAGGAACTATTTTCCCTTTTCTTCCAGAATCTTGGGAAGAAGAAGCAATAATCAGTCTCTTTGCAAATCCTAGTAAATTTGTCCGATCCATGGAAGTAGAAACAGGTGACTGTAAGTTGTTCTTAAGCACACTCTCCCTTAAAACGTCTGGCCATTAGGTACACTGAATTCAGCATCCAAATCCCATTCCTACCAAGTGAAGATCCTTCACTTGTTTCTTCTCCAGACAACAAAAGTGTTTCACCCCAGCCTAAAGACATCCCTACAGTTGCAGAGGACATGGCTGAACCCTAGTCTTTGGTGGATTAGAAGGCTACACCAAAAGGGCAAGGGGAAAATAGTACAGTTTTGTACCTACCATAAATGTAGATGTTCGAGTGCATACACTGCTGCAGTCATTACACTTGGGTTATCCTGCCGTCAGGCCTGAGGTCCAAAGTCTTGGTCCGGCGTCGGTTGCTGTCGCCTCCTCCCTGACGTCAGTGCGAACAGGGTATACAAGATGCAGCCAATGCCATTTTCTTCAGGTTTTTTTGCCCCAGATGTCAGGTGCCTCTAAATATGTAGGCAATTCCAATTGCTAATAAAACATACATAAGAAAAGCAAAAAACAACTTACAGCTACCAGCAAATACTCCCCATAGGTAGTAAGGGTAGAAGACATAGGTACGTACCAGCCAGTAAGCAAGGAAGGAGGGAGGGTAACCTGGACTGCAGCAGTGTATACACTCGAGCATCTACATTTATGGTAGGTACAAAACTGTACTATGTTTTGTGTTACACTGCTGCAGTCATTACACTTGGGTAGAATCCCAAAGCTGAGGAAGGGTGGCTGGTCCTATAAGGCATTAGGGGTGGCTATAAGGCCCTGCAGCACTGCAGTGGCGAGGCCAGCTCTGGATTTAGAGTATAGATGCAGATGGTACTGCTTGGTGAAGGTGTGTACAGAACTCCAAGTTGCTGCTTCCAAAATATCCTTGGTAGGTACTCCCCTGAGGTAGGCGGTTGAAGTGGCTTTTGCCCTGGTGGAGTGAGATCTAATGCTGTTAGGTACAGGTTTTCCATGGTATGTGTAGCAGAAATGTATACAATGTCCTATCCATTTTGAAATAGTCTGTTTTGAAATGGCTTTTCCCTGTGCTCCTGCAACATATGCTATCAATAATTGCTCAGATTTTCTGAAAGCTTTGGTTTTGTCCAAGTAGAAGCGTAACTGCCTGTGAATGTCCAAAGAGTGCAGTAGTCTCTCCCCTTTATTCTGTGGTTTAGGATAAAAGGTTGGCAGGTGAATAGTTTGGTTTAGAGCCACACTGGATACCACCTTTGGCATAAAAGTAGGGTTAGTTCGTAAAGACACCCTGTCCTGGTGAAAAATGAGGAAAGGTTCCACTGCCATTAGTCCCTGTAATTCTGAAACTCTTCGTGCTGATGTTATTGCCAGGAGCAGAGCAGTTTTCCAAGAGATATATTTTAATTCTGCTGTGTTGGCTGGCTCAAAAGGAGGTAAAGTTAGCTTCTCCAAAACAAAGTTGAGGTCCCAAGTTGGAGTAGGTGCTCTACGGGGTGGTCTTATGTTTTTAGCCTCTCTGAGGTACTGTTTTAACAGAGGATTAGAGAAAATTGGTGGATCCGTGTTGTAATAAGCAGAGATGGCAGAGGCGTGGGATCTTGATGGATGAAAAGGAGAGTCCTTTGCCCAGCATCTTAGTTAAGTATTGTAGTATCTGAGGAATGTTTGGGACAAGAGGGTCAAGGCTGTGACCTTGGTTCCAGGCACAGAATCTCTTCCATTTATCCGAATAGGCTTTCCTGGTACTAGGCCTTCTGGCCTCCAGAATGACATCCATAACAGCTTTGGAGAGAGGCATTGCTTGCTTGACTAAGGAATCTTCCATGCAGCTAGGTTTAAGGTCTTTAGCTGGCTGTGTAGTATTTGTTTGTTGTGCCGAATCAGCAGATGTGGGATTTGAGGCAAAGTCCAGGGTGGCCCTTGTGCTAAGCTCCTTAAGACTGGGAACCAGTGCTGGCGTGGCCAGTCTGGTGCAATCAGGATCATCTTTGGCTCTTCCTGCCTGGCTTTTATGAGTACCTTGGGGTAGTGGTGGGAAAGCGTATACTTGTAGGTTCTCCCAGCTGAATGAGAGGGCATCCACTTTCCATGCTTGTGGATGGTAACCCCTTGTGCAGAATTTTTGCAGCATTTGTGGATTCCACTCCCATTTATGGGGATCCATGATGTTTCTGCTTAAGTCATCTGCCAGTGTGTTTTTCTCTCCTGGCAGGAATTGTGCTTGCAGATGAACTTGAAGGTTTATGGCTGTGTTCCATAAGGTCATAGCTTGTCTGCATAGGGGGTAGGAGTGAGTGCCCCCTTGCTTGTTTATGTACCACAGAACTGTGGTGTTGTCTGTCTTTAGTAGCAGTTGTCCTGGATGCAGCAGGTCCTTGAAAGCTATAAGCGCATTTTGTACAGCTAGCATCTCTTTTTGATTGATGTGAAGATGCCTTTGTTCTGCGGACCACGTGCCCTGAATTCATTTGCTGCCATGTGTGCTCCCCAGGCGTAATCCGATGCATCTGTTGTCAGTGTTTGCCTGGCTGTGGTTTGTGTAAAAGGCTGTCCCTTATTGAGGTGACAAGCTTGAGCCCACCATTGAAACTCCTGTTGAGGGCAAGGGATTAGTGGTATAACTGTTTCCAAACTTTGACAGTGTTGAGACCATACATTCTTTAGGTACCATTGTAGTTTCCTCATATGCAGTCTGGTATATGGAATTAGTAGTATGCAGGATGCCATGTAACCCAAGGCCTGCAGAATTTTTCTTGCAGGGAGTTGGGTCCTTGTTGCTATCAATTGAAAGTATTGAGTCAGGTGTCCTTGTTTGTCTAGCATGAGATAAGCCATCTGGGCCATTGTGTTCAAGCTGGCACCCAGGAATATAATCTCTTGTGAGGGCACTAGTTTTGATTTATTTTCGTTTACTGTGTACCCCAGGCAACTTAATAACTTTTATTTACAAACGCCAGATGCTTTAGAAGAATGTCCTTGCTCTCTGCTTGAATCAGGCAGTCGTCCAGGTACGGATAAATATGAATTCCTTTCTGTCTGCAAAATGCAATTACTGGTGCCAGGCACTTTGTGAAGACCCTGGGTGCAGTAGTTAAGCCATAAGGCAGTGCAGAGAATTGGTAGTGCATTGAACCAGCTATGAATCTGAGGTATTTTCTGCAGTTTTGTCTGATCAGGACATGCAGGTATGCCTCTTTGAGGTCCAAAGTCATGAGCCAAGCTTTCTTGCCCAGCATGGGAAGAAGCTGCTGTAATGTCAACATTTTGAATTTCGTAACATCCAGGTAAGTGTTTAGAGATGAAAGATCCAGAATGGGCCTCCAGCCTTTGTCCTTTCTGGGTACCAGAAAGAGTCTCGAGTAAAATCCTTGTCCTTGCTCATGTGATGGTACCTTTTGAATAGCTCACATATCCATGAGTGCTGTAATTTGTTTTTGAGCCTCTGCCCATTGATTTGGTAGAAGATTTGGCATTCCTTTTAACTTTGGCAGAGTGTGAAAGTGGAACCTGTAACCTTGAAATACAATGTTGAGAACCCATTTGTCTTTGGTGATCATTTGCCAATTGTGGTAGAAGAGTGCCAGTTTTCCTCCCAAGGGGGCTGCCAAGAAGGATTTGTTTGGCAGCTGTAGTAGGAAGTCATTGGAGCTGCTTTTTATATGGTTGGGGCCTGTCTCCCCTTCTTTCTGGCCTGATGTAACCCACTGTCGAGGCCTGTAAGGACCTTGTGTTTGACCTCTACCTCCTGGACGTCTGTATCTTCCCCTTTGAGGTCTGTCTGTAATTGGAAAGGACCAATTCTTAGTTGGCCAGTTTCTGCTAAATCTAGCAGGCTGAACCTGTAAGAAATCCTTCACCGTTTGCATAGATTTTGCCTTATCCTTCATTTTCTTTAATACCTCTTCTGCCTTAACTCCAAATAACACATCCTGCTGCAAAGGTGCATCCAATAATTTTGCTTTAACATGATCTGGTACTTGCGTTCTTTTAACCAAGCATATATTCTAATGACAGAGCCTGTAACTGCTGCTCTGCAGGAGGCCTCTAGAGAATCAAAACCACATTGCAAAGTATGCTTTCCCACTTGTTCAGCTGCATGCAATAAATCCTGCATTTCTTTAAAATTAGAAGGATCTGATTCTGGAAGCATTTTTTGTTTTAACTGAGACAGTAAAAATTGCTGATATTTTAGCATGTGAAACTGGCAATTTAAGGCTCTCATTGCTAAAGTTGCAGACGTATATACTTTGTTTCCCCATCTGTCTAATGCTCTGGAATCTCTGTCAGAGGGAACTGGATTCTTGACTGATGAGGCCTTAACTCCTTTGGGTCCCTGAGAAATAGTTTCAGGGTCAGCTACAGAAATTTATGTGAGTCAGGGACTCTGTAGTATCTGTCAGGTTTAACAGGGGCTGGAGGTAAGGAATCAGGATTTAAGCTGGATTCAGTATACACATCATCCACAATATCTAACACTGGCGGAATAGCAAGGGGTCTGTGTTGAGGTAATAAAAGGAAGTCGTTGAGCCTTTTCTTGGATTCTGAGTAATCCTGGCCTTCCCAGTGGAAATGCTCCCTCATGGTATGTAGGGTTTCCCCAAAGGAGTAGTCCTCAGGCGGTGAGGCTGATGGAATTGATTCCTCAGCATCAGAATCCTCATAAGGGGGTAAAGAGTACCCTAGGTCTGAGGACGAATCAGAAGAGATGGACACCTGGTCGGATGAGTAATAGTCTGCATCCTGTCTAGGCCTTTTATCAGGAGGAGGATGGGAGCCCCTGATCAGAGTGATTAGGTCTTAGGCCATTTTGAGCATTTGTTTCTTAGGCATGGAGGCCTGTCCTGGAGAATGCTGTATTTGTTTCTTTGACTTTAAAGGAGGCTTAGACTTAGCTGAGGGTTTAATGCTTAACTGAGTAGGTCTGAAGGCAGCCTTTGTAGCTGTGGGTTGCTCAGCTACTCCGGATACCTCTGAAAGGTTAGTCTCGGTAGGCTGAAGAGCTTGTGCGTCCGAAGGCCCAGCCATCTCCACGTGGGAGTCAGAGGCGGCTTGTGGTTCTACAGAAGCGGTTGTCAGGGGCTGCGAAGCCACCTCGCTGAAAACCGGAGAACCGGTGACTGGCCTAGAAGAGGCTTCGTCGTCAGTTTTGGGCCTCAGATGCCTATCCTTGTCTTTGCGCTTTTTGTGTATTCCAGTCGTCGGAAGTTCCGAAGGCATGGTATAATTGAAATTTCTACCAAAATAATGGGCAAAATCAAACCGGCGTTTAATAGTGCGCTTGTTAAACCTAGCACAAAACCGACAACCAGTGATGTCGTGGTCAGGGCCTAGGCATGGGATACAATAGGAATGGAAATCCTTATGAGGTATTTGCTTCCCACAAGAAATACAGTTATTAACTTTTACTGACATTGGTCTGAGGCAAGAAAAAGTTTCCCCAACGGGGTACTTAGCTTTGTAGAAGACTTCGGTTCTGGATTCAGAATGAAAATCTCAGGAGACAGCCGACCGGCACTTGCGAACTGCTTTTGCTTCGGGCACCGCGCAACAAGACTGACTGAAGAAAATGGCGTCGGCTACATCTTATATACCCCTGTCGCACTGACGTCAGGTAGGAGGCGACAGCAACTGACGCCAGACCAAGACTTTGGAACTCAGGCTGACTGGGGAACCGCCTGACGGCAGGATAACCCAAGTGTAATGACTGCAGCAGTGTAACATGATGAACATCATTAATTATCTAAGGAACAACTACAGGCCAGAGCAGAGTCACCTACCAGACGCTGAGGCAAACTAAGAGCCTTGAAGACTCCTTGACAGGGTTTTTTTTTGCGTGTGTGTTGGGGAATGAAGAACCATGGACAGCAACTGCTGCTCCACTGATAAACAAGGAGAACAGTCCGAAGAGTGAATAATGAAGCCCAGATGAGTCTGTACAGAGAATGGCAGAAAAGTCTTTCTGAGGTACATAAACCACTGAAAGTCCCTCATTAGCACAATATCCTGTCTAGACACACAAAACTTTTATTATTAATAAAAGTTTTTGGTCAAAAGGTAAATATTTCATCACAAAACATTCACACAAGTATAATCGTAGCTCTGCTATCCCAGTGCAATAAGAGCCCTTAGACTTTATACTTTCATGCTGTTCCTTAGCAAAAGAAATACAATTTACAAAAAAAATAGGATTTTTTTGTCAGAAAGTAATATAATAGGAAGGTTTTCCCTAAAGAGAACTTATCTGCCTAGCTGCAGAACGATTGCCAACTGACAGAATCATTGATTCCCTTGATGAAGAGCTCATAGCTTTTTTTTTTGCCACTGATGCAAAGTAATTTTTTACTCCTGTTGCCTTTTATACGGAGCACCTTAAGCACTCCTGGCAGTTAGATTGCATGAAAGGCACCCAAACCTTTTGGAAGCTGGTCAGTGCAGGAGGTATTACCCAAATAGCTTAGGCTACTGCAGCAATCCTCCATATATGAACATCTACTGATCCAAGCAGTCTGAAGCAGTCTCTTTCTACTATTCCTCCATCTAGAAAAAAATGTATTGATTTTTATAGTAATCAGGAACCTCGTCTTTCTTCATGTTAAGGTACAAATCCATTTTCAGCTATGTTGCTTAACCTCAAACAGATATTTCTGATGGCTTTCACTTTCAGCCAGTAATGTGGTATCATCAGCATAGTGAGGGTGTTGAACAGTCTCTCTAAATTATTCACTTCACTTTTCTTTATATAAGAAGCCTCTTGATGACTTGCTCTTTATATAAATTAAACAGGTATGGAGGATATATGTAGCCTTGTCATATATCTTTACCAGTTCTATACCACTCTATTTCCCCTTGTTCTGCACGATTGCTTTTTGATCCCTGTAAAGATCGTGCTAGAGAATCAGATGTTTTGCTATAGTGTAGCTAAAAGTGTTTCATTACTTACACTATCAAAGGCCTTACTATATATAAAAAACACACATTTAGATACTCTTGATATTTTGCTTTTTCAAAGATCCAGTTTACATCTCCAGTGAGGTTTCTTCCTCCCTTCTGTATAGGACCCTGCCTGATGTTCCACTAATAGTAACAAATCAACCCTTTGTTCATCAGATGTGAGACCTGGGCATCTCCTTCCTGTCTGGAAGGTCCAGTGGACTCGGTCATTCCTCCAGCAGTTAACAGTCAGGTGGTATGGAAAGACCAGCATGCAGATCCCACAGAGCAGTTTACCTCCAGAGCTTTACCCTCTCTGTGGCTCCCTAAGTTTCATGTGCTGCCCAACCTTGGGAAGGTGTGACGGCACTTCTACAAACACATACAATTTCTCAGGCTTCTAAGTGCTGCACACCACATGGCAGAATGTGCTCTGTAGGCTCAAGCTCCACGGGTGCAACACCCACTGTTACTTGTGTCACCCAAGTAGCAAGACACAACCACCTCTCTCTCTCTCCAGAATAAGTGAGCTGGAAACAGTCATTCACTCTCATCCTACCCCTAGCCTTGTCCCTCCTGCACCTACAATGATTTCACTTTTTCCTCTGCATTTCCTGAACACCACTTGCACTCTAGCAACTTCCAAGTATAGCTGTAATCTTCACTGAATAACTTTGAAAAGAGTCTTGCTAACGCACGGGATCAGAACAACTATGAGATCATTTCCACAGTTTTATGTATTCTATTTTATCTTTGTTGACTGGGTCAATCCAACTAGGCCAATGGCCAATTTTTAGGGGAGACACAAGGCGATACTCATAATGACTAGGGGAAATTTGGCAACATAGAATTTCCTCTACTCTCTTTTTGACAAGTGCCATGGGTGGTCTTACATCCAACTGAGCTACCATCAATTCCAGCAGATGGAATCCCAGTTTAATGTCTCTTCTGATGAGCACCACACTCAGTAGTGTACCACCCCTGTATGCTGGATTACAGTGTCAGTAGTGGAAATTAGAGCTCACAGTTTTCTGGTCTTCCATCACCAAAGGCAATTATGCTACCTGTTTAGCCTGTGACCATCTGCACATCAAGCTTCTACAGGACTGTTGTTAACACAGACCTTTTCGACTCAATCTGCCATGATGCTGCCCTCTAATTTTCCTGTAAGAGCCTTGTAAGAACTGTAACTGCAGCAGCATATGAGGGCTGTAATACTTAGTAGGAATGGCATCAATACCTGGTGCCAAGCTCTAGTGTTGCTTCTACTTCTTTCATCACCATTGGTCCCTGACCTTAAGGTACAGGTCGAAATGATTACTGATGTATACAATGACTCCTTTCATATTTTCTTAATCTTCTCAGCATCGTTTAACACACATCCTTGACCATTGTTTAACATTCCAGTTCAAGGCTGGAGTTTTCTCTTTAGGTCTCTTCATTTCTTAAAAAAGAAAACTCAGTCTTATTTCTCATTTATAACTTTCTGATTCTATCTTCTTGCACATAACATTTTAATGCTTCTCTACCTCATCTTGAAGCAAGTTGGAAATTTCAAATTTCCACAACTGCCGCTCTTTCTCTTCTAGCTTTGGTTTATCTACATTTCTCAGCAGCCTTCAGGGTCACATCAGACAGCCCTGAAGGCACTGAACTCCAATTCTGAGGCATCCCTCTGTGCAAGAGAGAGAGTATTGGTTAAATCCTTGATGGAAACTAAAGTAATAAACAGAAATCAACCTTAAGAATCTTTGCTATAAAAATCTTAATCTTTTAGGTAGGTCTCCCCCCCCCAGTGTAAAGATTTTTACCTGGAACAACCATTCCTAATGCTGTGAATGTTTTGGACAAGTTTATTTTTTTAAGGATTGCTCTACTTGTTCATTCTTTAAGCCTTGTATTATTAAAGAGCACAAAAATACATTCAAGCTTGATAAACTTGGGGCTATCCACGTGTCTGAGTCAAAGGCTTCATCTTCCACCACAAAGGTTTCATAGGCAAGTACTAGGCTTGCTGCCCTTGTGGGCAATTTTAAGCCTAGCCAATTTCCCATTCAAAGGTGAGAATCAAACCCTGTACCTTGTGTCTCAGAGGAAAACACCTTACCCATTATAACCAACCTCCAAAAATCAACTCCGGTGGGAATCAAACCCACAACCTTTGAATGCCTTTTACCATTACACTACAAGTCCAATGCACTAGCCACTGCACCACAGAGTCACTGATTATTGAAATTCCCTGACCAGGAATCATACCCAGGCCATGGCGGTGACATTGCCAAATCCTAACCATTAGGCAACCAGAAATCTTTTCCCAAAACAAGAAGAATGTTTCTTGCTTGGCATCTGCTTTGACTATAGAAGTCAGACCCATTCTGTTATCACCAACTTTGGTGGTGATTTTTGTTGGACTTATAGTAGGGGATCAATTTCAAGAGCTTTAAGCACTTCCATCTAGGTTATTCCTATCTTGGTTTTGGGCTGTGACTGGTCCCAGGGCTCATGATGAAGGTGTCCCTGCATTCGTCACCCCCCTGAGGAGATCTAGATTATGTCTCACCAATGTTGTAAAAAGTCCAGAGACTCCAGCTAGGATGTCATTCTAATGTCAGGCATGGAACCCCCCCCCCCCCAGATTGTCACCATTCATGGACAGGAGATAAAGTCACATGTAACAGGAAACAGACTTTCCATGACATGAACATCAATGAAGACTGATGGCGCACACCCCTTCCCTACCTCCTGATGAACCCAAATCTGGTGAAATCTAACAGCTCATCAGTATCAAAACTGTGAGTGTGCCAGTATGGTTTATGATATAAAATGCTTGCAACCAGGATTGTGTCGGTGTGGTTTGTTCTTATTTATATAAATGTATGATTGCTTATACTGTAAGTGATAGTTTAATAAAGATTTTTTTTGTTTAAAAAAGCAGGGGCAGGAACTGAATAATTTATGCAATGTTGCTTAGGTTATGTGATACATAGCAATATATGTGAAGTATAATGTTTGTTAAGGTTAATTAATACAGTTTGATTACTTTTATATAAATGTAAATTTGCCTGTGTCACAAGTCATAATTCAATAAAGGTGTTTAAAAAAAAAAAAGGCTAACTGGCCCAAGGACATTTCTTCTGAATCAGACCACATCCTGTCTGAGGGCTCTTCACTCACCCAAGTCTTCCTCTTGGGTGGCATGATTTGCTGAAGAAATGGACAAGTTAACGTTGCATAAAACCTGGAAAAACCATGATGTAGCAGCTCATGTCCAGAAGAAAATTCTTTATTCCCCACAAGGACTGTCCCACCTGGTATGAGAACCCAGTGGTGGATTCAGCCGTTGATGCTGCTGCATATAAGAAGGCTCAAAAGCATCAGTCCAAGGTCAGTCATCCTGCTAACAGGGAGTCGCGTTCCATACAAAGAATAATGAAGTGAGTGTTTACATCCTCTACCTTGTCCGTAAGGAGAAGATTCCAAAGAGGCTTGTTAAATAAAATGGGCAACACTCTGAAGCTGCTACCAGATTTAGACATTAATAAGTTACAGGTAATTCAATGCACTTAAGTACAATGAAGTCAACTTTAGACCTGATTAACAGCCCAATAAGGATTTCCAACAAAAGCAAGGACTAACTTCAGTAGTGGACTAGATTCCCAACTCATCACTGGGCAGTCAATTTCAGAACCTGACTCCTAAGATGATGCTGACCACAGATGCCTCTGCTTTGGGATGGGTGTATACTACTTGAAGAAGTGTCTCCATGACACCTGATCAGCAAAATATGTCAATTTGCACACAAACAGCCTAGAGATGAAGGTCATACTTTTCCCCTTGCAGACATTTTAAGAATTCCTTGTCATCAGTGAAATTGTCATCTACTCAGACAACATGGCAGTGGCTTGATAAATAAGCAAGAGATGATCCACCCCTACACCTTCTCTGTTGAAAGGCTGGGAGAGTTTCAGAATGAATTCTTACCTCCAGCTATTTTCTTGTTACTATTCATATCCCACGTCAAGCCAAGTCTCATGCAGATAAGCTTGGTGTTTTCTGCTAATGTCATACAAGTGGTCCCTTAATCCTTCAATGCTTGGAGCACGTTCTGTCAATGAAGGAAACTTTACTGCAATCTCTGTCCCACTGCAAATGCAGCAACTATTTTTCCCTTATTCCTTTACTGGGAGAATTGCTAGGGATGCACTCCAGCCATATGTGGTCCCTGGGAGTTGTTTACACTTCTACTCCATACTCTTATCCCGAAGTATCTTGAGAAGTCCAAAAGAATCAAAACCAAGGTAATTTTGATACCTCTCCATCAGCCCCCAACAATTTTGATTTCATCTGTGTTAGCCACATCTCTTGAACAAGCCTCTCCTTCTGAGACCTTTCAACATTCTATTATCCCACCCATCCAGCCAGCCTTACCCAAGCCTTTGTTTCCCAAAGTTAACCCCATGGGTCTTTAGTTTCAGTGACAGTCAAGGACCCTTTTTATCCATTCAGGGTGACCCTTTTTATCCATTCAGGGTTGTCTGAATCCTAACGCTATCCAAAATAATACTCTTGGGGCTCTTTCCTACAGGTAACACAAATGAAACTCCCAACGGCAGATATAAAAGTTACTTACTACTGTAACAATAGCTCTAGACTGGCAGTTTCATCTTCACCAGTATCCACACTAAACATACGGGGTTCCCCCATGCATGGTCTTTTTTACAGTCTATTTTTTGCTGTCTTTGGGCTGTTTATCTGGAGGTACCTCCTGGGGCTTCCAAGATCTGGAGAGAGGACTCTTGCTGCCAAGGGTTATGGGTAAAGGGAAAGCTTTATAAGCTAAATTGACTTAGTACTAAGCCAGCATTAGTTCTACAGGTGACAGATTAAACTGTCAAAACAGAGTTATCATTATGGTAGGCACATACTATTAAATTTCCTTGTAAAGGCTGGTCGAAACAAAACAAATTATGAGAACAGCCTCTCCCCATATATAGTCATGGTCCACAGTCAGGACTTTAGCTGCAAGACAAAGTCACCTTCCTGGAAGACTCTTGTCGGTAAAACTGGAAAAGATAAAACTGATTCTTCTGGGTCCTCCAAAGACAGCAAAACAGGTTCTTCCATGGGATCAGTCTTTGCCTGGAAGAAGATAGGAAGGGTTAAGAAGGCCCCCTATTGCAACAGCTTTCTTACTTTGGATATCTTCAGCCAACTCCTGGGAATCTTGCCCAAAAACAATTACTCAGGAAGGAGGCATCCAAGACTGCCTGTCTAAGCTCAATCTTCTGACATAGTATCGGCAAAAAAACATTGTGCACATAGTAACCTACTGCAAAAGACAAGGCATGTGTCTTAACCAGATCCTACTTCACCCAGACAAAATCGAGAGTAAAAAGCACTTCCATTTTCTGATCCACATGGAAAAAGTGAATTTTGAAGAGGTGAGACAACAAAGTGATGTATAGGAGTTTCAATGTGGCAAAAAAAAAAAATCCTCTTGCCCATTTTGGCCAAGATTTTATACTCTGGCAAAGAGGTTATCTCTGGAATCTGTGCTAGAATAAACAGATCACATCCGATTCAACTTTGGTATACTTTGAGGGATATCTGCCTTATTAGATGCACAGGGAGAGGTATGTGGATGCTTTCACACTGAAAAAAATAGATTCCTTTAACAAAGATCCACAAGTGAAAAGACCCAAGAATCTTCTTTGTCCTTTCAGGGGCACTCACTACAATGTTTCCAAGTAAAAAAGGAAAACCAGAGGCCATATAACAAAAGACGTCATAAACACAAGAGTTTGTTCATAACAGGGGTCATCCTGAAGGAGCCAACAGAAGCAGAATTTTCCATCTCCTTATTCAATTAAAATATATCGGCCTCTGGGTTTTACAACTCATGTTCCTGCTTCAGAGAGCAACAGGAAACCTCCCATAGAGCTATCCATCCATACACACACTTGCTGATGACGTGTTTTGTCCTTTACAAGATCATGAGGAGAGTCACTATCTATCATGGTTGCCAGCAGGGATAAGGGTTTGAAGTTTGCTCTGGACTGGGAGACGATCACAGAATGCACATACATACTAACACATGCACTGCATGGACAACCATGGGCAATGTTGCAGATCACCAATCAAACCACATCTTTGGAATCTGGGAGGAAGCAGCATCTCCCACAGAAAACTCATGTGGACACAGTGAAGAGATGCAGACTGCAAAGAAAGCATCCCAATCAAAATCAAACTTGAGAACCTCTAACTGCAAGTCAGAAATTCTACACAGTACAGCACTGTGCCAAATCAGGGAATGTCCCTTACTATCCTTTTAACAAACTGCTAATCTACAGAGACTTCATATTAGAAATGAACTTGTACCAGAAGATGAGGGTTGGGAGGGTGGCCTAATGGTTAAGGTGTTTGCCTTACAAACACAAGGTACAGGGTTTGAATCTCACAGGGGATAATTGGCTAGGCTTAAAATGGCTCGCAAGGGCAGTTAGCCTAATACTAATCTATGAACTAATCTATGACAACACTACCTATAATGGAATAAGACCATGCAATCATCCTAAATCCAAGACATATGAGCTAATTTGTCCTTCAGAATGCACTGGTATACTGCAAAAAGCATTGTAAGGTAAAATGGTCTTACACCTGTAGAAATGACAATGTGATGTATATTTTTCACTACAGGAACTGCCCCAAAACAGGATACATTGGTGAGGCAGGTAATCTTTTGAGAGGGTACCAGTTGTGATTTATTTTTGTTTACTGTGTACCCTAGGCATGTTAGAAGCCTTTTTACAAACACCAGATGTTGATGAAGAATGTCCTTGTTTTCTGCTTGAATGAGACAGTCGTCCAAGTATGAATAGATTTGTATGCTTCTTTGCCTGCAAAATGAGATTACTGGTGCCAGGCACTTTGTAAAGACCCTGGGCGCAGTAGATAAGCCAAAGGGCAGTGCACAGAATTGGTAATGCATAAAACCAGCCTTGAAGCAGAGGTATCTTCTGCACAATTCCCTTATTGGGATATGCAGGTATACCTCTTAAGTCTAGAGTCACTAGCCAAGCATTCTTGCCCAGCATGGGCAGAAGCTGTTGCAAAGTCAGCATTCTGAATTTTGGGATGTCCAAGTATGTGTTCAACATCGATAAATCCAGTATTGGGCACCAGGCATTGTCTTTTCTGGGTACCAAGAACAGTCAAGTAAAACCCTTGTCCTTTTTCTAGTTTTCGTACTGGCTGAATCGCCCCCATATCCATGAGGGATGTAACTTGTTACTGTGCTTCTGCCCATTGATTTTGTGGCAGATCTGGCCAACCGTTTGGAGTTGGCAAGGTATGGAAATGAAATATGTATCCCTGGGATACTATGTTTAATACCCACTTGTCCTGGGTTATTAACTGCCAATTTTGAGCATGAAGTGCTAGTTTTCCCCCTAAGGGGGCTGCCAAAAATACAAGTGCTTGATGATGACAGAGGGAAGTCACTGAGACTGTTTACTGTAGGGTTGTGCTTTGTTTCCTCCAGATTTGGAGGTAGAGGCACCCCATTGCTTTGACCTGTAAGAACCCTGCGACTGATATCTGGAGACTTTTGAGTGCCTGGATTTGCCCCGTGAGGCTCTGTTAGACACAGGAAAGGACCAATTTTTTGTAGGCCAGTGTCTACTGAATCTTGGTGGCTGCACTTGTAAGAAATCTTTTACAGTTTGCATAGACTTCGCTCTGTCTTCCATTTTCTGCCATATTACTAAACAGAGTATCATGCTGTAAAGGTGCATCCAACAATTTAGCTTTAACATGATCAGACAGATTTTGCTCCTTGAGCCAGGCATGCCTTCTAATCACAGATCCAGTAACTGCGGCCCTGCCGGAGGCCTCCAAGGAATCAAAACCACATTGCAAAGTATGCTTTCCAACCTGTTCGGCTGCATGCAATAATTCCTGTAATTCTTTATTTTCTGCACATTCAGAAATCAACATCATTTTCTGTTTCAATAATCCCATAACATGCTGTTGATATTTAAGCATATGAAACTGGTAGTTTGAGGCCCTAATTGCCAAGGTTACAGACGTATAAACTTTCTTTCCCCATCTATCCAGTGCCCTGGAATGTCTATCAGAGGGGATAGAATTCTTAGCTGTTGAGGCCTTTATACCTTTGGGACCCTGTGAGATAGTTTCAGGGTCAGCAGCAGGGTTTTTGAATAAAAATTTGTGGGAGTCAGCAACCCTGTAATATCTGTCTGGCTTGCTAGGAGCCGGAGGTAGGGAATCTGGAGCTATGTTTGATTCTGAAAACACATCATCAACAATGTCTAATACAGGAGGGTATGGCCAAAGGCCTATACTGAGGAAAAAGAAGGAACTCCCTAAGCCTTTTTTTGATTCTGAGAAATCTGGACTCTCCCAATGAAAATGTTCCCTCAAAGTATGCAAGGTTTCTTTAAAAGAATAATCTTCAGGAGGAGATGCAGATGGAATGGATGCCTCTGCATCTGAATCCTCATAGGGTGGTATAGAAAATAGGAATCAGAAGAAATAGAAACCTGATCTGAAGATTCATAATCAGTGTCTTGCCTAGGCCTATTTTCAGGGGGGTTGGGAACCCCTGATCAAGGTAATTAAGTCTTCAGCCATTTTGATCATCTGTTTTTGGGCAAAGAGGCCTGAGCATGTGGCTCATGCGTCATTTTTTTAGCCTTAGAAGTTGCTTTTGTCTTTGTTTTTGAAGCTGGTGTCAGTTTTATATAGAAATGCTGAGGCCTGAAAACACCCTCAGAAGCCGGTGCCTGCTCAGCAGCTCTGGACCCATCCGAGAGAGAGACATCCACGGGTACAATATTTTGAGAAACTCGCGGCATGCCGGACTCCACATGGGTCTCTGTAGAGATCTGCGACTCGAAAGTAGCGGGCATCAGGGGCTGCCTCACTGAGTACCGGCAACCGGTTTAGGAGAAGCTTTGTCGGTTTTGGACCTCGACGGTCTGTCTCTGTCCTTTTATTCGCGTTTTTTGTGAACTCTGGTAGTCTGATTGCTATCCGACGACATTTCAGGGTAATTAAATCTGTTTCCAAAATATTTTGAAGCAAAGATATACCGACGCTTAATAGTGCGTTGGTTAAATCTAGCACAAAACAGACAGCAAGGCACGTTATGATTTGGGCCTAGGCAAGGAATACAGTACAAATGGAAATCCTTATGAGGTATTTGCTTCCCACAAGTAATGCAATTATTAACTTTTACTGACATCGGTATGGAGCAAGAAAAAGTTTCCTCAACAGGGTACTTAGCTTTAATTGAAGACTTCGGTTCTGAAACTCAAATGCGAAAATTTCAGGAGTTGGCCGACCTGCACTTGTGAACTGCTTCTGCTTCGGGCACCACGCGGCAAGAAAGACTAAAGAAAATGGTGTTGGCTGCATGTTTTATACCCCTGATGACCTGGCATCATGGAAGAGGAGACAGCAACCAATGCAGGACCCAAGACTTTGATATTCAGGCCGACTGAGGGCAACCTGCCAGCAGATTACCCTAAATGTAATAATTGCAACAGTGACACACGAAGAACATCTGAACATCTTTCTCCAAGGTCAAACTAGTCTCCAGTGAGAAAAGTGTAGATAAGACATAATCCCCATGATAAAATTGTCTAAATTAAGCAACACATTTTGTATTCTTAAATGAACTACCGAGGAACCTGTGTATTGCTAGCTTAAACAATTATACTGGTATAGCCACTCTGTGATAAATATGGGCTAATTTTATTATAATCAAACATTTACTATACTTATGGCCTTCACTGAACTTTCTGCATGGCACTAGGCTAGATTTCTGTAATATAAGCATTTGTGGATATTCATAAAATATCCAAACACAGTACACAGTGGCATATGTAGAGGGGCTGCTCAGTGATTCAGTGTTTTATCTATATGCAGTTACGTTTACATATTAATTAATTAAAATGTCACAGTCACCCACTACAGGTGATGTCTGTTGGGTCGGGTCGAATATTTTATTATGGCTCCCTCTTGTAGTTTTCATAAAACTCACAAATGCTTAAAATGTGGTCAAAATAGGAAAAAAATATTTTTGTATTTATATGTCACTGCACTGTGAGTGTGGCTGAACTTTTTTTGGTATACTCACAGAATATTCTATGTATAAATCACTGCATTACAAGTGATTGCACATTTTTGGTTGGCTCACAGAGTATCAACCAAAAAAAAAAAAAAATCAGAGAATTACAAAACAGAGACCATGATGGACAAGGAAAAAGGCCCTGCCTCTTACAAGAGCCATGTTAATGCCAACTGCAGAATTTCTGCTGTTTAGTGTTTTGTTGTTTAGTCAATAATCTCCTAGTCAACTAAAAAAAATAAAAATATTTTATATTTGTGGTTAGACTCGAGTGTGTGTGTGTGTGTGTGTGTGTGTGTGTGTGTGTGTGTGTGTGTGTGTCCACAAACACACGCGTGCGCACGCATGTAAGTATTACATGCATGTCTATTATATATACACATATAATCTGGAGCTAAAAATGAACTTTTCATGTGTGCAGAGTTCATTTGTCTTTTTAAAGGTTTGGATATCTCAGCATTGCTAAATGAGTGTGTTAATTTTAGGCTTCAAAGTCCCTAGCAGGGACGTCGGGAGGCATACTGACTGTACGCATTTCAGTACAGTTTATCTGGAGTGGGGGGTAGAATCTGGCTGGCTGTAGGACCCAGTAGCCTGTTAGCTACAAACCAATGGCTGTGCTGATTGGTCCAGAGACTCCCGCTTTAGTTAAACTTGTGACACAGAGAGACAGCAAATAATATAAGACGAGTCCGTCAACTTCAAAGCCCATTTCCACCACTTAACCTGTATAGTTTATTTTACTGCTTGCTGCTGTTGATTTATTCTGTACCTGGCCTGGCTGATAACTTATGTAAGTTTAACTTTTTATCGCAAATTGCTGCTGTACTAAATATAATAATCAATTGATGAATTAATTTGTCTTGCATGGTAGGTACTGGTGGTAGTAGCTAGCTAGCTAGTCCATTTCCACAGATTTTGTTTTTTTTTTTAAACTTGCTGTCGCTTTAGTTAACTCACTTTCCTCTGGACAGAGCATTTTCTTTTTTTTTTTTTTTTAGTCGCCACAAACTTAAAGCCACATGCCTGGCATGATGCTATTTGCCGCTGCACTGTCAGCTTGTTCAGTTAATTTCAGTTAGTATAAATTATTAAGTAAAGTATGTGAGTAGAGAAGTAGTTATTTTTTTTTCCGAATCCCGATGAATGATCATCATGAAAACTAAAATGAATTACCCATACCGAGTAGGCTACTCAAAATAAGTACCATGCATGCATGCATTTCTTTGGATTAGTAAGTTCACGAGTTACGACGACTACCACTACACTGTCGACCAAGCCATTAGCTTTAGATCATGGTGCTCAAGGCATCAGGAGGGCAGGAAGGGTGAAAAGCCTATAGTACTACTACCACCCGCGAATAGAAAGAGACTCACACAAGCTAGTAGCTAGCTAGTCCATTTCCAGAGATTTTTTTTTTTTAAACTTGCTGTCACTTTAGTCTTTAACTCACTTTGCAGGCTCCGGACAGAGCATTTTTTTTTTTTTTTTTTATTCGCCACAAAGCCACATGGCATGCTGCAGCTGCATGATGCTATTGCAGCTGCACTGTCAGCTTGAATTCAGTTAATTTCAGTATAAATGATTAAGTATGTGAGCAGCAGAGTAGTTGTTTTGTTTTCCGATGAATGATCATCATGAAAACTGAAAAGAATTACCTACTCAATTCTTTTCAGTTTTCATGATGATCATTCATCGGAAAACAAAACAACTACTCTGCTCGCTCACATACTTAATCATTTAACTCAAAAGTACCGATCGGTAGATGCATCATGATGCTACAATAGCAAGTAGCTAGCTAATCCATTTTCCACAGAATATTATTTTTTTTTTAATAAAAAAAAACTTGCTGTCAAACTCATTTTCCTACCACGAGTACCACTACACTGCCCGTGCCGATGGAGCCATTGGCTTTATATCATGGCGCGCAAGGCATCAGGAGGGCGGGAAGGGTGTAAGGCCTAATATAGTATCGCAGCATACACTTCTCGAAGTTCGTGCCCAATTGATTTTACTTATGTCCATTGTCTGACTTGCATTCAAGTTGTTTGTATTTGGAATGGTACACCTCCTTTACTCTGTAGTGCTATACTATGCATTTAAGTGTTGAAACTGTACCTCAGGCTCTTTACATACAATCTTTTTGTTGCCCACCAATGGGCATCATAACTTCCGTTTCTCTTACAGCATTCCTGGCTGCGAGCTCACCTGTTAATGGATGGAAATTGCAGGATAAAACTTTTTGCATCTCGCTCCTGAAGTCTTGGCTGTTTGTCCACAGTCTAACTGGTCCCATCGCACTCGCAGTACATGAGGTCGTTGCATACTAGCCAGCCACGTGTACAGCGAAATGGGGGAGTGTATAGGCTGCACCCCTGCCCCTGGTACGTACAGCATCCATCAATGCTGGCACTGCTGTCTCTATTCTGCTATTTTAGAAGGAGGGCACCTTCTATTTAATCGCATTGACATCGCAAATGTATGAAAAGAAAAATCTAAATGCTGTGAAAATAGGCGGACTTGAGACTATCACTTTCGCGTTCAAGGACCAAGATGTGCAAACCCCTAAACGTGTGATCGAGAGCTTCATAGACCTTATGGTCGGGTTTTAAAAATCATATTTACGTTCTCATTTTAAACAAAAAAGTTTATGAGACCCCATGCATCGAATCATACATGTTTATATGATTTTAGTTTAGTGATGCAATTGGGCACATACCGAAGAGTTGGAATGTATTCAGTAGGGCTGAAGTAAATCTGTTGGTAACTATATCACAGTCCTGTGCCAGCCCAGAATCATAACGGTTTTTGGTATTAACTCGTGCCCACAAACGCGGAAGGCTTTTTTACAAGGCTAGATGATTTCATTATGTAGTACATACAGGTAAATAGAAGTGACCAGAGCAAACGTTTGGCATACTTTTAATAATGAACTTGATAGGGTAGAGAAGACGTTCTGTTCAAAACAAAGCCCTGCCCACTGTGGCAAGAAAGCGCTTCTCAAGTAAAATTTAATACGTTTTATCTATTTATTTATTTTGCATTAGACCATCATCATGAAGTAGTTTTGTCGCTAACGTTGGAGCGTGCACAGTGCACACTTGTAGTTTAAATGTGCCCAAATTAAAGCAATTGCATCAAGTAAGGGGTAGCACTGTCCAGAGGGGCTGTACAACCACCCGTGAATAGAGAGACTCTCATCACACAGCCAGGTTGTTGTACTGTTGCAGGCTCCTAATGTTACAGTTTGTGCTAAGTAACAACAAGCCTTGCTGACCTTTTGATTATATTAATAACTGGTCCGACAGACTCCTGAGTCCTGAATCCGATCTTTGTAACAGTAGTACAGCCCTATATCAGGTAATCAAGAAAGCAAGTCTGCACTGTACACGTTTAGACTGAGAGCTTCATAAAAAAGGTGAACATCACGAGCTGCCAAAGTCTAGTTCTTCCTTAATATATTAACAATTTTTGAAATATGCACTAATGAACAACCAGTGATCGAAGAAAATGAAATCATAAAGTTCAATATTATGAACCTCAGCATAAGCTTTTGAATGTGGTACAGTGGTAGATATAGTCAGATACCCAGCCATTTAAGTCCTCTCAAGTCTATTGAAACATTGCATTTTTTTGCTTGACACTGTTCTTCACTAAACTGATGCGTAGCCAACATTTTACGGTTCCCAAATTCAATTAAGAGAGATGTTTAGCTTTGCTGAAGATAGGAGGGGCTTGGAGTCATCATGTATAACTGAATTTTTCTGATGCAACACCTCCATCTGTATGTCAAATCTGGTGTTGCAGGCACACAGCTTTCCTGCAATACTCGGTCTGACATACTGATGCTGCACAGGAGCTCCATCTGTAGGGCAGAGTCAGTTAATGCAGGCATGAAGCCTATTATAAGTCTTGATACCAGCAGTACAGCTCCACCTACATGTGGAGCTGAAATTCGGGACTGCAGGCCATCTGGTTTACCATTAGCTATGCCAAGATTCACCTTGAGAGCAAATTTCTTGCTATCCATGTCAGTCTCATAGACATAAAAATAATGTGATTATAAATGGAGTTGCTGTTAATAAGCTGTCTTGATTTGTGGAACTGTTTTCAGTAAAAAATAGCACATGGTCCCACCCCACACGCATCCCTTTTGTCATTAGAAACATTTTTTTTTAATTTTATTTTTCATAACCCTCTGTGTTAGATCAGATTTTTGGTTTTTCTTATGAACTCCTCAAATCTAATGTTCTATCATAATTTACGCAAAGTTAAACTAGTCAGTGGGAAATAAACCACTATGTTTAGTCCTTAGAATCAATGCATATGAGTTAGAATTTTGATTTTAGAATCATTTTATTGTTATTATTTTAACTTCTAAAAGTTTCAAACATCTTATTTTTCCAGGATGTAAATTCATCTTAAAATAGTGCAAATGACATTGCCAGTAGTAGTACAACCTCTTAGTAAGAAACACTTCGCACAACTTTCTACAGTATAAAATCTTTTCATAGAAAATTATATACAGTATTTTCATGGCTGAAAATGGTCTGTTCATCAGCTCACCTGCCTGGTTAACAAACGAGTACATACATATACTGCGGTCAGTGCAGCATGGCATTTTATCATCTGCGGTTCGGCATAATGATTAAAGTGTTGAACTCATTCATAGACACAACTAGTCCCATGTTTGGGTGGAGCTTCTGCCGTGCTGTAAAGTTCATTAAAAGCTGAAAGCAAACCTTGTGTACTACCAAATTAGATGGAGACTCTTCATTTTGATTTAAGGTAAGGAAAATGTTTAAGGATTTTTCCTGAAAGAATTGCTTAGACCCGGTTCTCACTAGCTGTTTGCACAAAGATCTACTTGCAGGCTTGCTCCTGCTTCATGAGAGTGATTATATACTCACAATTTTTTAAAAAAGTTGAAGACACTCATCTCAGGAATATCTAATTTATTCCTACTAGAAGATAAATCATATGTGAATGTGAATGTATAACAAACTAAAATTAATTGACTTTCTTATTCATATGTCTGACTCTCACTCTTCAACCTTTTCTTATAAACCACATTTCCACAGCTTTAAACTTTTGTCCAACTTATTTTAAAGTCTTCATTTAATAAACTGCCTTATGCTTTTCCTACAAATTACTGTAAATCAATGAAACAGAACACAAAAGGTTTGTTTTAAAAGGAAAATTTTATTTTGAACTTATTATTCTCTCAAAGCCTGCCATTAAAGACAGAAGCTGTCAAGAGTTGGAAGTGGAGTCGTGATCTCAAACTGTCTATCACTTCATGTTTGGATTTTATGTAATTTAGAGATGTTTTTCAAACTTTGAAAGGTATGTACAAAATAAAAAAAATAGTTTGTGAGCATTAAACCCGGATTTATTATTACATATATGAATAAAACAATAATAAAATGACATTTACACTATTGATTCATGTACTGTAATAATATTTTTCAAAAGTGCAGAACTGCAGAAAGGGGCGTGGCCTGGGCAGCAGTTTAAGGAAGTGTACGGACAGGAATGTGTAGATGTGGGTGTGGCTTGTGGGTAAGGCTTGGTGGGGGCAGCAGTCTAGGAGCTGTGAGTACAAATCTGAAAATCCTGGCTACACCCCTGGTCCCTAGTATTTTCTCTTGTTCTCCTTTGCATACAGGAACATGTAGCTGTGACTTTATGGATACTAGCCATGGTTTAAATATTTCTGAAATGTGCACAAGTAGCAGAGAAAGATGAAAATAAAGCAGCTAATTAAAAAGGAGATAACGCTTAATTGCTAGCTATTGAATAACAGAGAAATAATTTGAAAAATCGACTGCGCTATTAATTTCCATGACAATGCAGTCTGTTGACTGAATTTTCCTAAATCATTTACTCCTGTCATTGAAGACTAATTGCTTGCCTCAGTGGTGATTTTGAGAGAAAACAAAAGGTGAGTATAAGCAGTTCTACCTGAAAATTTCTGCCACAATTAGATGCATCAATTTGTGTGGTAAACATGGGCAAACTAACTTAACGTTTTAATCTATGGTCCTAATTTAAATCTCCTCACCCTTTTCCCTCGTGTGAGTTTTCCTTTGTGTGCGAATGTACAGGGAAAAAATAATCCAAAATAAGTATTCCTCTTCAGGTTTGTAACTGTGCAGTTCAATGCAAGACTATGTAAAATCTGTTTTTTTTTGTTTTTTTTTTATAGAATTTGATTAGTAAGACACATATCTAGATAAAGGATACAAAAGAAATGCACTCGCTGAGATAAAAAAAAAAAAAACACTGGAAATGAAAAGGAAAATGTGTAACAGCAAACACCAGTGGAATAAAACAGTGCCAGGAGTTATAAAAAGTGTTTATTTGCTCATAAAATTAAAAAAGGTAAGCACTTTCACATCTGCTTCATCAGACCTTCTACAGAAAATGAATGAACTAGCATGCTTATATATATGCAGACATCAATCAAAGAGAGGCAAACAGGTTGAACCAATCACTTGAAGCATTATATTAAAGCAAGCATATAGTATACGCATAATAAAAAACAATTAAACTAATAAAACAACATATAAAGGAAGTAAAATCACAAACATTCTTGAAAAATGTGTCAATACACTTTCAGTACTGACCCAACATTGATCGGTTTGAAGCAAATACTATAAAAAGTAATATAAAATACAACATACATATAATATGTATAAACTGTATATAAATAAAAATGCATATATTTGCATTATATATATTTTAATAATACTCAGCAGTTATCACTTTCTAAGGCTTCGTCCCTTTAGAATTAGTCTTAATGGGACTCCTTCATTAAGACCATTGCCCTGATCTGCTCTTAACCTATTCATCCTGTTAACCTCCCTCGTTTCAGTAAGGTTTCTAATATCACCACCTTGGACACTGGGGTTTATCCTGTCACAACATGTTTGGACAAGGCATTGTTGGCTGAAGCACAATGGATACTGTATAAATGCTCCCTAATCCTGTCTTTCAGAGGTCTATCTGTCTTGCCCTCATAAAATGTTTGGCAGACCATGCAGCTGGCAAGGTAGACCACATGTGGAGTCATACAGTTTGCGTGCACCTTAAAATCAAACCTATGTCCATTATCAGGATGTTCAAAACTCCCACTACTGTCTACATAGTTACAAAAATTACATGCTCCACATGCCAATGTACTGGCTCAACACTGAGACACACCAGGTTTCTGGTTATATGGATAGCATAATAACCTTCTTAGATTTTTCTCACTCTTATATAAGAATCTGAGTGTGTCACCTACAAGCCTCTGGATGTTGGGGTCAGTTATTAATATGTTCCAGTGTCTCTTAACATTCATTGTCACCATAATGTCAGCAGTGTAAGTTAGAGGAAGAGAGATATTAGTAGGTTTACTGGGAGCTGGTCTCCTACTGATGGAATCACTGAAGTGTTCAGAGTAGTATGGTCTGGCTATACTGGATCTAAGTGGAGGTATGCTACAAAGTATTTTCATCAAATCCTTTGTTTTACAGCCTCTTGTCAGTCAGTCAGCTTGCCTTTTAAGCAATAACAACTCTGATTTAAAACCATCTATCCCATTCAGCCTACAGGGTTTCAACCTCTGTCCCTTAACTATATTCTTAAGCATATGTGACGGATAGATGCTATCTTGATGCAACAGGGAATTCCTATAACAGGGTTTCCTATATATACCAGTACAGAGGGAACCATCAACCTGTCTGGTTAAAAGAACATCCAAAAATTCAGCTTGAGTGTCTGAATAGTTCAGAGAAAATTTCAAAAACTTGGTAGAGTTCAAATCTTGATGAAACTTGACTAATTCATCGGACGGCCTGTCCAAACAAGGAACAGGTCGTCCACAAATATACGGCAGAATGGGACATATTAATGAAAACTTGGTGTTGAAAACATACACTCCTATTCCCTCTTCAAGTGATTGGTTCAACCTGTTTGTCTCAATTTGATTGATGTTTGCATATATAAGGAAGCTAGTTCATGGTCTGATGAAGCAGATGTGAAAGTGCACGCTTTTTAATTTTATGAGCGAATACATTTTTTTTAGAACTCCTGGCATGGTTTTATTCCACTGGTGTTTGCTGTTGCACATTTTCATTTTTATTTCCAGTGGTTTACTTATCTCAACAAGTATATTCCTTTTTTATTCTCTTCATTTTTAACTACACTTCTTGGGAGCATGGCTGAGGCGGTTCTCAGACGACTCACTGAAATACAATTCCCAGAATGCTGTTAGATGGCCTAGCAAACAACATGATAGGCTCACGCAATGCCTACTGAGGAAGGACAAACAGCTAATGTTACAAGAGGAGGTCAACAGACAGAAAATGGAAGTTGAACCTAGCATGGATGTTGAAGCATTTGTTAGAGCAGTCAGCGACCTGGAGTACAATCTTCTTAAACTTAAATGCCTCCAGACCTAGCGACAGCACTTTGAGGTTTGTCTACATAAAAGAATTGTACCCAGAGGCTTAAGGATCCTGAAAATACTGAATTATGGTGAACAGTATCCAGACCAGCTTGCAAGGTGGCAGAAGCTTAATCTAGAGGTGAGCTTTAATTATTTTAATCTGTTAACTGACTTTTTTAAACCAGAGGAAGAAGCCCTTTTCACAAAGATTAATGAGCAGCTGAATGGCCTATACGACTGCTTCACTGGGGGCATGGTTGACTCGTCAGTTGATACTGCTTTACTGTTTGAAAGAAAATTGCTTCAGCAAAAGCAGCTTAAGATTAAGAGGGCTAGTACGGATTTTAACCTGGGAAATGTTTTCACTTGGCCCAAGAACAGTATCCCTCCATGTAGTAGCTCTAGATTAAACTCCAATCAGACTTCCAATAGTAATGGGCATACTAATATTTCCATGGGTGGAACAAGAACAGCATCCAGGAATTACACTACAGTTTTTTCTACTACTACTAAGTCTCATAATGGATCTTGCAATAAGGAACCTAGCAGCACAGTGGCTGAGACGTCTGCTGATAGTCTTTCTTCTATGAACAGTGATGCTGATACCAATGGGGTGAATGTCCTACAAGGGGCTATATGCCTAGTACTAGGTAATGATGTGAGATGTAAAACACCAACGAGCCTTAACAAAAGCATGGATGGCAGAAATTTCGGGTCCAGCAATGGCTCTATCACTTTCCCTTTACCCATTGGCAAGGACCAACGTTCCAACAGGAATCTCTCACAAAGCACGGGAAAGACAAAGGGGAAACTGCCAATGGAACAGAATACCAATCAATCATTCAAGATGATATGGAGACAAGTCACAACTTGATTGTTTGGAACTTGTCCAAGAGATGTCTGACCCCCCCCCCCCTCCATGAGTTAAATGTACTGGGGAAGGGACTTTCGTTTATACTTGCACAACATGGAGATGTGACAGATATTGTTCTAGGCATTAGGATGTTTGCACGGAATGTTTCACTGAAAATAAAGTTTGGGGTGGGGATACTGATGATGCTAATATTAATATTTCAAGAAACTGAGCCTGTTTATGCCTAATCCACATGCTCTTCTAGATGTATTTGTTAAATTGGTAGAAAATGATTTTCACCAAGCCTTTGAGAGCTCCAAAACTAATCATTATAGAAACCTTACACAGTATGAGAAGATAACTCTACATACATTACGAAATTACATGACTATATCCATTAGACCAGCTGATAAAGGTGGCTCCACAGTAGTGATGGACAGGTCCGACTATTTTAATTCCATGAAAGAAATGTTAGGTGATGATCAATATATAGAAGTTATGTTCTTACCATAACGTTCCATGTTAGTTGTCTTCTTCTCGCCTTCTTCTTGCTGGATGGGTTCGGAGCCGACCTCGGCTCCGACTCGGCCACTCTAAAAGCTCGAGAGTTGGTTCCACCGGCTCGAGGCTCCCCCTATATCCCACAATGCTATGCGTGAGTTACCTCAGATCTCGTTTGTAAGCTAGGCCCAGCCTATAATAGTAGTAAAATAAGTAGTAACAAAGTCCACCTCTATAAACAAGGGAGAAGAGAAGGGTGACCTACATCCTGATCCAGGAAATATGCACAGCAGAGCATATACCTAAAGTAAAGAGGCGGTAGAAAGAGAGGTCACAATCAAAACTCCTCTAGGTCTGTCCAGGCCAGGGGGAAGGAGGGTGGGACGCAAGAAGAAGGCGAGAAGAAGACAACTAACATGGAACGTTATGGTAAGAACATAACTTCTATATGTTAAGTTGTCTATCTCGCCTTCATTCTTGCTGGATGGGACCGTCCTAGCACCTTGTCCCGGGTGGCCTAACGGAACAGACTCTTGAGAACAGTGGAACCAAAGTTAGCTCTATGTCTAGAGGCTAAATCCAACTTATAATGAGAAATGAAAGTGTGAGGAGTAGCCCAAGTAGCCGCTGCACAAATGGTGTCAATAGGCAGTCTATCTTGGAAGGCTATAGAAGTAGCCAAAGCTCTGGTAGAATGGGCTTTAGGTTTGCTAGGCAGCTTTTGGTGTCTAATTTCATAAACAAGGGAAATCAGAGATGTTAGCCATCTGGATAATGATACCTTTGAAACTGAAAGTCCTTTTCTGCCTTCTGCATAAGAGACGAACAGCTGGTCAGATTTTCTGAATTGTTTTGTTCTATCCAAATAGTACCTTAATTGACGATGAACATCTAGCCAATGCAATCTTTGTTCAGATCTGTTAGAATATTCTGGAAAAAACACCGGGAGGTCAATGCTTTGATTTAGGTTAGCCGTGGAGGCTATTTTAGGTAAAAAGGACGGGTTGGTTCAGAAGATACTCTGTCCTTATGGAACAACAGATAAGGAGGTCGACAGCTGAGTGCATGAAGTTCTGAAACTCTTCTAGCTGAAGTAATAGCTACTAGAAAGAGAGTCTTCCATGATAGTAATTTTAAAGAACAGGAGGATGCAGGTTCGAAAGGAGAGAGAATTAAAGAACTGAGAACTAAATTTAGGTCCCAAGGAGGAGGAGGATTTCTTACCGGAGGTCTGAGTAGAAAAACTCCCTTCAAAAAGGCTTTGCAAAGCTTGTGGGACATGATGGCAGAATCTGAAATGCCCACATGGAAGTTAGAAATAGCTGCCAATTGAACTTTAAGAGTAGAAGGAGATGAACCTGCATGGAAGAGTTCAGCTAGAAAATCAAGGACCATTTGGATGGAAGCAGTGAAAGGATCTATGTCCCTTCCTTGAGCCCAATAGGTGAAACATTTCCACTTACTCAAATAAATCTTTCGAGTGGAAGATTTATGGGAAGCTATCAAAATATCTCGAACAGAGTGAGATATTTGAGGAAGCCTGGCTAAAGTTGGAATTGGAGGAACCAAGCAGTGAGGTTCAGAGAGGGAAGGGAGCGATGAAACTGACCCGACTGATGGATCAAAAGATCTGGAACTAGGTCCAGATGCCAAGGTCGCTCCAACAGAAACTGATGTAGAAAGGGGAACCAAACCTGTCGAGGCCAGTACAGAGCAATGAGGATCAATGAAGCCTTCTGAGCGATAGCTTTCTGTATTACTTGAGAGATTAGTGGGAAGGGGGGAAATGCATACAGAAGTCCCCGGGGCCAAACTTGGACTAGAGCGTCTCTGCTGGGTTGGCCTGGTAATGGGAATAGGGTGAAAAAATCTCTGCACTTGCTGTTTTGGGGAGTAGCAAAAGGTCACAGCAAGGCTGGCCCCACTTGAGAAAAATTTATCTCACAACAGAGTCTTTCAGAGACCACTCGTGAGGCATGAGGATAGCTCTGCTCAACTTGTCCGCGATTTGATTGGACTTCCCGGGGATGTGCGTTGCTATCAGAAAACGCTGAGAAGAAATCGCCCATTGCCACAGTCTGAGTGCTTCTCGACACAGGGGTAGGACCTGGTTCCGCCTTGTTTGTTGATATACCACACTACAGACATATTGTCCGTCTGGATTGCTATCGTTCCCAAGGGAAGAGAGTCTTGAAGGGCTTGCAACTCTAAAAGCACTGCTCTCATCTCTAGAACATTTATGTGCAAGTGGCATTCGTCTGGTTGCCATGTGCCCTGGACAGTTCTGCCCTGATAATGCCCCCACCCGATCAGGGAGGCGTCCGTTGTCAGAGTAGCAACCGGAGGAAGGAACAAAGGGTCTTCCCAATAAGAGCTGAGGGAAGACATCCACCACAGAAGATGATTTCTGCATGTTTGCGTGATCATAATGGTGTGAGACATTGGAAGTTGCTGGTACGACCATTGCGTGAAGAGCATCCATTGAAGGATTCTCATGTGGAATCTGGCTAATGGAAGCAGAGGTATGGCAGCCGCCATAATCCCCAACACTTTCAGAACTAACCTGGCTTTGATTCTGTTGCTGCTGAAGAGGAGCGAGACCATTTTGTGTATGTCTGTTATTCTCTGATCTGTTAGTCTCGCAGACATGTTGATTGTGTCTAGATTTGCGCCTATGAAGGTAATAGTACGACAAGGCGACAAAACAGACTTTTCGAAATTTATTGAAATACCTAAATTTTGACAAGTGCGAAAGGTGTAGTCCCTGGCCATTAGAAGAAGATGCTTGGTGGGAGCTGTAAGGAGCCAGTCATCCAAATATGGAAACACCTGGAATCCTTGTCGTCTCAGGTGAGAAGCTACCACTGCCATGCATTTGGTAAACACCCGGGGGGCAGTGGTGAGACCAAAGGGCAGGGCCCTGAATTGAAAATGACTGGTTCCCAGCCTGAAGCAGAGGAATCTTCTGGAGCGTCTTTTCATTTTTATGTGATAGTACGCATCCTGAAGATCTATAGAGCACATCCAGCTTCCCTTTCCCAAAAGGGGAAGGATGGACTGCAGCGTGACCATCCGAAATCTTGTTTTCTTGACTGACTTGTTCAAGATACTGAGATCCAAAATTGGTCTCCAGTCCCCTGTTTTCTTTGGAACTAAAAGAACCTGGAGTAGATTCCGGATCCTTGCTGGTCTGCTGGAACTGGCTGAATTGCTCTTTTGCAAGCAGCTTTGAAATTTCCAAAGCTGCAAGATCCCTTTGAGTGGGTGGAACATCTGGAAGGGATTTTTTTGATTGGTTTGGAATGCGAAAGAAGGGAATGGAATAGCCCTCGGAAATGATGGACTGTACCCATTTGTCTTGAGTCAGGGATAGCCAGGCTTTTGGGTACAGTGACAATCTTCCCCCGACTGCCTCCGAAGGTAGGCAGTCGGGCAACACCTCAGGGATGCTGAAAGGGCTTATCAGAGAAGACTTCCCGATTGCCCTGGTTCTGCGGACCCCCCCCTGCCTCTAGGGCGATGTCTACCATTGTTGTTCCCCCCTCTGCCTCTGGCGGGGAACAGACTTTGTGCGTCAGGCGAAGTCCCTTGAGATTGTTTGCGGAACCACATTTTTCCACTTTTCTGGCCTTTGGGGTAAGGCCTAGAAGGAGTAGAAAAACGGACTCCGACGGCAGAAAGAGTCTTGCCATCAGTCTCGCACCTAGTCAAGGTTTCTTTCACTTGAGGACCAAAAAGAGATGATCCATCAAACGGGGAATTAGTGAAAGACGTTTTAAAGGGGTCCGCAAAGTTGCATAACTGCATCCAGGCATGCCTGCGTAAGGCCACACCTGTCCCTGCGGCCCTGCTCGCTCCATCAGCCGCATAAGAAAGTAGGCGCATGGAGGAGTTAGCTATGGAGTTCAGGGTAGCCAGCTGAGTGTTCATCTTGTCCTGAAAACCCTCAGCTGTAGGATCCTTCAACATATCACTCGCTTCCTTGATCAAGTCCCTTTGAAGACGAGTAAAATGGCATAGGTAGTTCAGCGAACGCATTGCAAAGGTCGCTGACGAGAACATCCGCTTCCCGTACCTGTCCATAGACCTGGATTCCTTGTTAGGTGGATGGACAGGCACCGAAGGATCAGCTAAGTTCCTTCTTGGTGGCAGCAGCTATCACCATAGCATCCACAGAAACACCTTTTGTGAGAAATTGCTTGTCAGTTGGTGCTGTTATAAATTTGGAGGGTCTCCTGGGGTAGGGTCCACTGAATCAGGAGCCGTCCAGGCCTTCTTGCAACCACCTGCATGAGGGGATCAAGGGGGACACCCAGGAGGTGGAAGGGCGAGAGCCAAACGCCTCAAGATACACAGATTCATCCTCCGAAGGGTTAAGGGCTGGCCAATTTCCCCTCTGTTTCAGGATCTCTAGAATGTCTGCGAAAGAGACATCTTCAGAAGGGGAACGTGGGGAACCCTCGGAATCCTCTAAATCTGTGTCAGAGGTGATAGACTCAGGTGAGTCTAAGTGCTTCCTCTTACACTTTCTCTTCCTAGGGGGCTCCCCTGCCAATTCAGGAGAGGCCTCTGAAGAGGATGAGATCCCCACAGGGGATTCTTGAGGAGCTTGCTCTCTGCGGTCTGGGATGAGGGAGTGAGTCGACATAACCAAAGGCACCGAAGTGGGAGGGGCGGACGGAGCCGACTGTGGAGTCGAACAAGGTTCCAACACACTCCGCATGACCTCGAATGCACCCCTGTCAGGCAGAGCCAGAGGTTCCCGCTCCGAGAAGCTGAGAACCTCCCTCGGCACCGACAGAGATGGCCCCGAGGCCGATGTCGGAGCCGAGCTCACCAGCCAAGCACCGAGAGGGAGAGGGGTCGGACAAGGGTCCGATGCCACTCACCCCTCGAGCCGACGAGGGAAGCCCGCGCCGAGATTCTTCAAAGGAAGAAATCGGAGCGGCGATGGAGCCAAGACAAATGTATCGGCTCCGACGCTAACGCAGTCTCGGTTCCGAGTCGCGCCCGGCCCGAGCCGAAAGGAGTCGGAGGAGGAATATTTATTGGAACAAGCTGAGGCATCGACTGATGAGTCGGACTCTGGAGCATTTGGGCCAGTGCCTCAGACTTCAAAAGTCTACTCACTACCCTCTGGAGGTCGTGATCTGAGAGCCTCGATGACCTGGAGGAGTGAGATCTATGGCTCCGTTCAGACAGCAGGGGAGACGCTGGAGCCGAATGAACGGAGCCAAGGGACGGTGACCTCGATCTCTTTCTAGATGTCGGCTCCGATGGTATGATCGGAGCCGACCCATGACTCTAATGCCTCGGCTCCGGCCGGAGCCGAGGAAACCACTGAAACAGCAGTCAAAGACTCATCGGCTCCAGCCGGAGCCGATGAAGCAGTAGGCTTCGAAGCCTTAGGCCTCGACTCTGAAGCTGGAGCCGAGGTCTTAGAAGCCTTAGAAGGTTTCCCAGAAGACACAGGAAGGGAACCTTCAGGCTTAATTAAACCCCTCAAAATGAGTTTATTTTTTCTCTCCTGCAGGACTCTAGGGCTGATGGCATACAGCACAAGAGTCCTGCAGGTGTAAAGGTCCCAGGCAGTACACACAAGAAGTGTGACCGTCCGTCAGAGTCATTTTCTGACAGCACGAGTCACACTTCTTGAAGCCTGAGACCTTTGTATCCTTGGACATACTCAAGGAACCTGAAGTGTAATCACACACAAAAACGCACACACACAGATTACACTGATAGGATTAAAAGGGAAAATTATTTAAACTAAAGGTAAGTTAATAAAAACTCCCTAAGTAAACACATACACACCCTAAGGAAAGGGAGGAAGGGCCCGAAGGCCTTAGGGAAGAACTATATGTTCTTTATAAAAGGAGGGGGCTTGGATAAAGGTATTAAGGGATAATAAGTCCACTACACTAAGGGGAAAGAAAATTACACTAAACTAGCCTAAGTTTAAAGAAATTAAACTAGTCTAACTTTCACTAACCTGGAGCCGGTAGAAAACACACCTCGATCGCTGTAGCGGCAAACGAGATCTGAGGTAACTCACGCATAGCATTGTGGGATATAGGGGAGCCTCGAGCCGGTGGAACTAACTCTCGAGCTTTTAGAGTGGCCGAGGTCGGCTCCGAACCCAATGAAGGCGAGATAGACAACTTAACATTACACTGTTATCACCAAGAAAAACACAGATTGTCTTATAAGAACTATTAGGAGTACCTTTTAATTGTTTACAAGATAAAATAACCAGTCTTGACTTGTACAACTATTTTTCGATAAGTGAGCCATTGATTCCTGTCATACAGGGTCTTCCAAAGATCCATAAGGATAGCCACAGACCACCGATGAGACTCATTGTTGCTGGCCGTGGTTGGAGCATGGAGCCCTTCTCTATATTTGTTGAGAAGTACCTACTTCCAATCTTAGTTAGGAATGAGGTAGTGCTGAGGGACTCCAAACAGTTTCTAAGAGATCTTTTTGACTATACTAAAATGCAACCGACAGATGTGAGGTACCTGCTGGTCCCTATGGATGTACAGTCACTGTTTACCATGACTTCTAACCAGGCTGGCTTAATTTGTGGGGGTAGATACTTGCCCAAGTACAGTGCATATGATCCTTCATTGTGTCACCTGATAGATCTTTGTATGATAATATTACTCGAGAATATTATCTTTGTCTTTGATGATGTTTATTACCAACAAAGAGATGGTGTCGCTATGGGCACCTCCAGTGCCAATAGCTACGCTAATATGGTCATGACTCAATGGGAAGAGGAGTGTATGCTTTTCAACAGCAAGTTTTCATCAATATTTCTGTTCAATCGTAGATTTATGGACGACCTGTTTCTTGTTTGGACAGGCCGTCCTGATGAGTTAATTAAGTTTCATCAAGATTTGAACCCCTCTACCAATGTTTTAAAATTTTCTCTGAACTATTCAGACACTCAAGCTGAATTTTTGGATGTGATTTTAAGCACACTGGTTGATGGTTCCCTCTGTACCGGTATTACTATATTCTTAAACAGGTGATGAATACATGCCATCTCAATGCAAGAGGGGAATTCCTATAACAGGTTTTCCATAATATATATATATATATATATATATATATTTGCATTGAGATGGCATGTATCTATCACGTGTTTAAGAATATAGTTAAGGGACAGGGGTTGAGCGCCTCTAGGCTGAATGGGACAGATGGTTTTAAATCTGACTTGTTATGCTTAAAAGGCAAGCTGACTGATAGAGGCTATAAAGAAAAGGAGGTTGATGATATACTTTGTAGCATACCTCCACTTAGATCCAGTACAGCCAGACCCTACTACTCTGAACAGTCCACTGATTCCAATGGTAGGAGACCAACTCCCAGTAGACCTAATATCTCTGTTCCTCTAACTTACACTACTGACACTAGGATGACAATGAATGTTATTAAGAGACACTGGAACATATTAACAACTGACCCAGAGGCTTGTAGGTGACATATGGAGCATGTAATGTTTGTAGCTATGTAGACAGTAGTGGGTGTTTTGAACATCCTGATAATGGACGTAGGTTTGACTTTAAGGTGCATGCAAGCTGTCCGACTCCACATGTGATTTACCTTGCCAGCTGCATGGTCTGCCAAAAATTTTATGTAGGCAAGATGGATAGATCTCTGAAAGACAGGATTAGGAAGCATTTATACAGCATCCGTTGTCCTTCTGCCAGCAATGCCTTGTCCAAACAGGTTATGAACACTGATGCGAGACATGCTTTTAAGTTCATGGTGATTGACATGATAAACCCCACTGTCCGTGGTGGTGATATTAGAAACCTTACTGAAACAAGGGAGGTCAACAGGATGAATAGGTTAAGAGCAGATCAGGGCAGTGGTCTTAATGAAGAAGTCCCATTAAGACCCATTCTAAAGGGACGAAGCCTTAGAAAGTGATGATTGCTGAGTGTTACTAAAATATACACAATGCCATTATATACATTTTTTATTTATATACATTTCTTATACGTGTTATATGTATATTGTATTTTACATTACTTTTAATAGTATTTGCTTCAAACAGATCAATGTTGGATCAGAACTGAAAGAGTATTGACACATTTTTCAGGAATGTTTGAGTGATTTTAAATCCTATACAAGTTGTTTTATTAGTTTAATTGTTTTTTTATTATGCATACGCTATATTTATGCTTGCTTTAATATAATGCTTCAAGTGATTGGTTCAACCTGTTTGCCTCTCTTTGATAGATGTCTGCATATATATAAGCATGCTAGTTCATTCATTTTCTGTAGAAGGCCTGATGAAGCAGATGTGAAAGTGCTTACCTTTTTAATTTTATGAGCGAATAAACGTTTTTTCATAACTCCTGGCACTGTTTTATTCCACTGGTGTTTGCTGTTACACATTTTAGCTAAAGGATATGTTTGTAAAGGAGCAGAATGTTACAGAACTCTGGTGTTCATGTCAATGTACCAGGTGAGAGCAAGTCCGGTTACCCAAAGTATAACACAGTACAATTGTACTTACTATGGAAATCATCCCTAGATAATATTAAAAGGAAAAAAAGTATCATGGTAGTGTGATATCTGAAAAAATCTATATTTTTCTTAGATATGTGCAAGGGCTGAAGTGTGTGTGTGTGTGTGTGTGTGTGTGTGTGTGTGTGTGTGTGTGTGTGTGTGTGTCTGGGGAAAAGCTCACCAGCTGAATGTCAGCAAGGTTAACACTTTCAGTGTAGTACAGTGTAGTGTTGTATAAAGTGTGGTACTAATAACTTCTGTATTTGACTTTTGCTGTGGCTGTGAGGTATCCAAACATATATTTCTCTTCATTGTCAGAGTACATTCATATCTGCATTTATGCTATGGACAGTTAGTGCATGTATACAAGTATGTGTATATACGTACACACATACATAACGCAGACATATATATTTATATATATATATATATATATATATATATATATATATATATATATATACATACATACTTACATACATGGTTGTGTGTGTGCACTATATTACATACACAGATACATACATTATATATATATATATATATACACACACATTTACACACATACACATATATATATTTACACACACATATATATATATATATATATATATATATATATATATATATATATATACACACACATGAATACACACACACAAGCAAATGGGTTATATCATGTGACCTACTGGTTGCAGAAGGTGTATGTCAGGTAGGCGAGTAGAGGCAGGATAATCATAGAAATAAAAGGATATGGAAAGTTTTAAGGGTTGCTAGTACACTACAATAGTACATTCTTGGGACTTCTAAGGCGGCTGAACACTAACAGCTTAATCTGGCATGTTGTTTTGAATGCCCTCATGCTGATCTCCTGATCTCTTTACAGGCCATCCTACAGAGGTAAGGAAAGTTTCAAAACTTCTTCTTTCTGGTCTAGAGCAATTCTTTGACAGCTGAATGTGCAAATACAGTTCATTTCAAAATGAAACTCCATTTAGCAATGTAATTTTTTTCCCATGAAGGGCAACCAACTCCTGGCTGCATCATCTTTTGCGTTACACAGCCCCCCCCACCCCCACCCCACCCCCTCAGCAATACAAAGATTATCAAAACCTGACTAAATGGCCCAAAATCATAATTTAAACAAGTGGGTTTAAACTGATTATCCTCTTATCTTCACACCTTTCATTTCAGATACCCAGGCTGAAACTTAGAACCTTGTGGTACTCCTTCATACTGTAAGGTAATACTACATAATGCAGGTGGTGATATTATGACCAAAGGAACACTTTGGATATCTGTGTTTTAGGCAATGAACTCTAGAACCTCCCAACAATGTACCTCAGGAATTTGATCTGAACTGTCAGAGTGGCAATAAAAAAAAAAGTACAGATGTGTACACTTACCATAAATATAGATGTTAGAGTGTATTCACTGTTGCAGTCATCACACTTGGGTTGATTCCCAAAGCTGAAGAAAAGGGTGGAGGCAGTCAAGAAGACTGGGGGTGGCTAGGATGCCCTGCAAGACTGCGGTGGCATAGCCTGCCCTGGATTTGGAAAAGATAGGCAGGTGGTAATGCTTGAAGGTATGAACAGAAGTCCATGTTGCAGCCTCCAGGATGTCCCTGGTGGGGACCCCTCTGAGAAAAGCTGCAGAGGTGGAGGTTGGCCTGATGGAATGCGTCCTGACCCCCTTTGGGGGTGGTTTCTTCTGCTGTTTGTAGCAGAAATGGATGCAGTGTGCTATCCATTTGGAGACTGTTTGGGTATGGCCTTGCCCTCTGCCCCTGCTGTGAAGCGGACTAGCAATTGGTCAGTTTTTCTAAAAGATTTAGTCCTATCCAGATAGAATTTGAGCTGTCTGTGCATATCTAGAGAGTGCAGACTCCTTTCCCCCTTGTTTTGTGGGTTAGGGAAAAGGTAGGAAAATGAATGGATTGGTTGAGAGCCACACTGGACATCACTTTAGGCATGAAGGATAGGTTAGTCCTGAGTGAGACCCTGCCAGCATGGAAAATGATGAAGGGCTCTACAGCCATGAGTGACTGTAGCTCTGAAACTCTTCTAGCTGAAGTTATGTCCAGAAACAAGGCTGTTTTCCGAGAGGAATTTTACCTCTGCTGAAGTTGCAGGCTCAATGGGGAGTAGGGTGAGCTTTTCCAACACAAAGTTAAGGTCCCAAGCTGGGGTAGGAGCTATTCTGGGTGGCATTAAGTTGTTAGCCCCTCTTAGGATCTGTTTGATGTGAGAAGAGAGGTGCCTCTGTGCTGTAATGAGCAGAGATGGCAGAGGCATGAATTTTAATAGAGAAGGATAGACCCCTGTGTAGTAGGTCTGCTAGGTAATCCAGGATGAGAGATAGGGAGGGCTGTGCTGTTTCAGCTCCCTTAGCCTGGATTCAAGGTGCAAAACCTTTTCCACTTGTCTGGCCTCATGTATAACATCCAGGACTTGTTTGCTTAGGCTGGCAGCTGGAGGAGAGGTCAGGGAATAAGCCAGGCTGCCAGGTTCAGGGTCTGCAACTGTGGATGCATGAATTCTCCATTCTTCTGGGTCAGGAGTGTTGGGATCTGAGGTAGGTGCCATGGTGGCAGGGGTGACAGGCTGCGCTCAGCAGAGGGTACGTACCAGTGCTGGCATGGCCAGTCTAGGGCAATCAAGATTGCCCTTGGTTTTTATCCCCCATTTAGAGCAGAACCCTTGAAATGAGTGGTAAGAGGTGGAAATACATAGATTGAGAGGTTTATCCACTGGAAGGATAGAGCATCCACTTTCCAGGCCTTGCTGTGAGGTTCAGTGGTACAGAATTTGCTGAGCTGATTGGAGTGGGAGGCAAAGAGGTCCACCTTCGGGGTGCCCCATTTCTGGGTTACAAGGCTGAAGGTTCTGTGGCCTAGCTGCCACTCGTATGGGTCTAGCAGGTTTCTGCTTAGGTTGTGTGCCAGAGAGTTTAGGGAGCCTGGCAGGAATTGTGCTAGCAGGTGTATTTGCATGGCTGAGGCTGTGTGCCAAAGGGTCATTGTGAGCCTGCAGAGAGGATAATAGTGAGTCCCTTCTTTCTTGTTGATATACCGCATAGTACAGTTTTGTACCTACCATAAATGTAGATGCTCGCGTGTCTTCATTGCTGCAGTCATTACACCTGGGTTATCCTGCCGTCAGGCGGGCCTGCAGTCGGCCTGAGTTCCAAAGTCTTGGTCCGGCGTCGGTTGCTGTCACCTCTTCCCTGACGTCAGTGCGCCAGGGGTATATAAGAAGCAGCCAATACCATTTTCTTCAGTTTTTCTTGCCCCAGATGTCAGGTGCCCCCCAAAATGGTAGGCAATACATATTGCTAATAAAACATACAAAAAAGGTAAAAATAAAACCTTCAGTAACCAGTAAATACACCACATAGGTAGTATAGGTTAGTCCCAGATAGGAAAGAGGGGCTGGCGGGTGGGTAACCTGGACTGCAGCAGTGAAGACACTAACATCTACATTTATGGTAGGTACAAAACTGTACTATGCTCATCGTGTTTCACTGCTGCAGTCATTACACTTGGGTAGAATCCCAAAGTTGAGTTTGGGTGGCTGGCTCTATAGAGGATTTGGTGTGGCTATGAAGCCCTGCAGCACTGCAGTGGCAAAGCCAGCTTTGGATATAGAATAAAGAGGCAAATGGTAATGCTTGGTAAAGGTGTGCACTGAACTCAAGTTGCAGCTTCCAAGATATCTTTGGTAGGTACTCCTCTAAGGTAGGCAGTAGAAGTGGCAGTTGCCCTGGTGGAATGTGGTCTAATATTACTAGGTACTGGTTTCCCATGTTGTGTGCAGCAGAAACGGATACAGTGTCCTATCCACTTTGAAATGGTCTGCTTTGAAATAGCCTTTCCCTGTGATCCTGCAGCATATGATACAAACAATTGTTCAGATTTTCTGAAAGCTTTTGTTTTGTCCAAGTAGAAGCGCAATTGCCTGTGTATGTCCAAGGAATGCAGAAGTCTCTCACCTTTATTCTGGGGGTTTGGATAAAATGTTGCAAGTGAATAGTTTGGTTAAGAGCCACACTGGATACCACCTTAGGCATAAAGGTAGGGTTTGTTCGTAAAGAAACCCAGTCTTGGTGGAAAATGCTAAAGGCTCCACTGCCATTAGTGCCTGCAGTTCTGAGACTCTTCGTGCCAAGGTTATTGCCAGAAGCAGAGCAGTTTTCCATGATATACATTTTAACTCTGCTGAATTGGCTGGTTCAAAAGGAAGCAAAGTGAGCTTTTCCAAAACGAAATTGAGATCCCAAGTTGGTGTTGGTGCTCTCCAGGGCGGTCTTATGTTTTTAGCCCCTCTGAGGTACTGCTTTAGCAATGGGTGAGAGAAAATAGGAGGATCTGTGTTGTAGTGAGCCGAGATGGCAGAAGCGTGAATCTTAATGGATGAGAAGGATAGTCCTTTGTCCAGCATCTCAGTCAAGTATTGTAGTATCTGAGGAATGTTAGGTACCAGTGGATCAAGGTCTTGAGCCTGGTTCCAGGCACAGAATCTCTTCCACTTTTCTGAATAAGATTTCCTGGTGCTAGGCCTCCTGGCCTCCAAAATGACATCCATAACAGCTTTAGAGAGAGAAGCTGTCTGTTTGGCTAACGAATCTGCCATGCAGCCAGGTTTAAGGTTTTGAGCTGACTGTGCAGTATCTGATTGTTTTGCTGAGTCAGAAGGTGTGGAATTTGAGGCAAAATCCAAGGTGGGCCTTGAGCTACATTCTTTAAGACTGGGTACCAATGCTGGCGTGGCCAGTCTGGAGCAATCAGAATCATCTGTGGTTTTTCTTGTCTGGCTTTTAGGAGTACCTTTGTAAGGAGAGGCAGAGGTGGGAAGGCATAAACATTTAGGCTTTTCCAACTGAACGAAAGAGCATCCACTTTCCATGCTTGTGTGTGATAAGTCCTTGTGCAGAATTTTTGTAGTTGGTAATTCAGTGGTGAGGCAAAAAGATCTATATCCGGGCTCCCCCATTTTTGCATTATCATGCTGAAAACTTGTGGATTTAATTTCCACTCATGAGGATCCATGATGTTTCTGCTTAAGTCGTCTGCCAGAGTGTTTTTCTTTCCTGGCAAGAATTATGCTTGCAGATGAACTTAATAGGTTAGGGCTGTGTTCCGCAAGGTCATGGCTTGTCTGCATAGGGGGTATGAATGAGTGCCCCCTTGTTTATGTACCACATTACAGTGGTGCTGTCCATCTTTAATAGTAATTGTCCTGGATGTAGAAGATCCTTGAAAGCTGTCAGGGTATTTTGTACAGCCAACATCTCTTTTTGATTGATGTGAAAATGCATTTGGTCTGTGGTCCATTTGCCCTGAATACATTTTCCTGCCATGTGTGCTCCCCAGGCGTAATCCGAGGCGTCTGTTAAAGTCTGCCTGGCTGTGGGAGGAGTGAAAGGCTGACCCTTGTTAAGGTGACGTGCCTGTGCCCACAATCGAAACTCCTGTTGTAGGCAGGGAATTAGTGGTATTACTGTCTCCAAGCTGTGAGAATGTTGAGACCAAACACTTTTTAGGTACCATTGTAATTTCCTCATATGCAGTCTTGCATATGGAATTAGTAGTATGCAGGATGCCATGAATCCCAAGGCCTGCAGAATTTTTCTTGCAGGGAGTTGGGACTTCGTTGCCATCAACTGAAAATACTGAGTCAGTTGTCCTTGTTTGTCTGTCGTGAGATAAGCCATCTGGGCCGTTGTATTTAAGCTGGCACCCAGGAATATTATCTCTTGTGAGGGCACTAGTTTTGATTTTTTTTCGTTTACTGTGTACCCCAGGCAACTTAATCTTTTTACGTACGCCAGATGCTGTAGAAGAATGTCCTTGCTCTCTGCTTGAATCTGGCAGTCATCCAGATATGGATAGATTTGAATTCCTTTTTGTCTGCAAAATGTAATTACTGGTGCCAAGCACTTGGTAAAGACCCTGGGCGCAGTAGATAAACCAAAGGACAGTGCAGAGAATTGGTAGTGCATTGAACCAGCTATGAATCTGAGGTATCTTCTGCAATTTTGTCTGACAGGGACATGCAGGTATGCCTCTTTGAGGTCCAAGAAACACGTCAAGCTTTCTTGCCCAACATGGGAAGGAGCTGTTGTAGTGTCAGCATTTTGAATTTCGGAACATCCAGGTAAGTATTTAGAGTGGAAAGGTCCAGAACGGGTCTCCAGACTTTGTCCTTTCTGGGTACAAGGAAGAGTCTTGAGTAAAATCCTTGTCCTTTTTCCTGCTGTGGTACTTTTTGAATAGCTCTCATGTCCATGAGAGCTGTAATTTGTTTTTGTGCCTCTACCCATTGATTTTGTGGCAGGTCTGGCATTCCTTTTAGCCTTGGAAAAGTGTGAAAGTGGAACCTGTAACTTTGAGACACAATATTCAGCACTCATTTGTCTTGGGTGATTGCTTGCCAGTTTTGAGAAAAAAGTGCTAGTTTCCCGCCTAAGGGAGCTGCCAAAGGGAAGAGTTTGGCAATGGAAGGGGGAAGTCATTGGGACTGTTTCCTGTAAGGTTGTGACTCGTCCTCACCTCCTTTTGGGTTTGTAGCACCCCACTGTCGTGGTCTGTAAGGCCCTTGTGGCTGAGATCTGCCTCTTGGGCCTCTGTATCTGCCTGTTTGTGGCCTGTCTGACACTGGAAAGGACCAATTTTTTTGTAGGCCAACTTCTGCTAAATCGTGGTGGCTGTACCTGTAAGAAATCCTTCACTGTTGGCATAGATTTTGCCTTATCCTCCATTTTCTTTAATACCTCTTCTGCCTTAATACCAAATAAATAATCTTGCTGTAAAGGAGCATCCAATAATTTTGCCTTAACATGATCTGGTAAACTTTGTTCTTTTAACCAAGCATGTATTTGAATCACAGATCCTGTAACTGCTGCTCTACAAGAAGCTTCCAATGAATCAAAACCACATTGCAAAGTATGCTTTCCCACTTGTTCAGCTGCATGCAATAAATCCTGTATTTCCTTATAATCAGGTTGTTCTGCATTTGTACTCATTTTCTGTTTTAATTGAGACAGTAAGTATTGTTGATATTTAAGCATGTGAAACTGGCAATTTAGAGCCCTCACTGCTAAAGTTGCAGAGGTGTAAACTTTCTTTCCCCATCTGTCTAATGCTCTAGAGTCCCTATCCGAGGGAACTGGATTCTTAGCCGTGGAAGCCTTAACCCCTTTGGGACCCTGGGAAATAGTTTCTGGGTCAGCAACAGGGTTTTTATAAAGAAATTTGTGAGAATCAGGGACTCTGTAGTACCTGTCTGGTTTGGCTGGAGCTGGGGGTAAAGAATCAGGATTTAAACTAGATTCAGAGAACACATCATCCACAATGTCCAACACTAACGGAATAGCAAGGGGCCTGTGCTGAGGCAGTAAAAGAAAGTCTCTGAGCCTTTTCTTGGATTCTGTGTAATCCTGGCCCTCCCAATGGAAATGTTCCCTCATGGTATGTAAAGTTTCCCCAAAAGAGTAATCCTCAGGAGGAGAGTCTGAAGGAATTGATTCTTCAGCATCAGAATCCTCATAGGGGGGTAAAGAATATCCCTGGTCTGAAGAGGAATCAGAATAAATCGAAACCTGGTCAGAGGAATCATAGTCTGTATCCTGCCTAGGCCTTTTATCAGGAGGGGAATAGGAACCTGATCAGAGTTATCAAGTCTTCGGCCATCTTGAGCATCTGTTTTTTAAGCATGGAAGCCAGTCCAGGTGAATGCTGTACTTGCTTCTTTGTCTTTAATGTAGGCTTAGTTTTGGCTGTAGTTGCAATGGTAAGTGAGTAGGTCTGAAAACACCCTCAGAAGCAGATGTTTTCTCAATGGCTCCGGACCCATCTGAAGGGTTAATCTCTGTTGGCCCAACACCTTGAGTATCCAGAGGCCTAGTCACCTCCACGTGGGAGTTGGTCGTGGCCTGTGGTTCTGAGGTAGCGGGTGTCAGGGGCTGCGAAAGCACCTCACTGAAAACAGGGGAACCGGCGACTGGCCTAGAAGAGGCTTCGTAGTCAGTTTTGGGCCTCAGATGCCTTTCCTTATCTTTATCTTTGCGTTTTTTGTGCATTCCGGTTGTCGGTTGTTCTGACGGCATTGTATAATTAAACCTTTGCCCAAAGTAATGGCGAGCAAAATCAAACCGATTCGAATTTGAAATCTCAGGAGTTGGCTGACCGGCACTTGCGAACTGCTTTTGCTTCGGGCACTGCGCGGCAAGAATGACTGAAGAAAATGGTGTCGGCTGCTTCTTATATACCCTTGGTGCACTGGCAGGCGACCTGTAGTCGGCCCGAGTTCCAAAGTCTTGGTCCGGCGTGGGTTGCTGTCGCATCTTCCCTGACATCAGTGCGCCAGGGGTATAAAAGTTGCAACCAATGCCATTTTCTTCAGTTTTTCTTGCCCCAGATGTCAGGTGCCCCCAGATAGGAAGGCTGTAAAGATAAAAATATGCCAAACAACCATGCATATAATACTATAAACATTTCCTTCATCTACAAGCAAATACACCACATAGGTTGTATAGAGTTGAGAAGTACAGACTAGTCCCAGCAAAGAGGGGAATGGTAGGTGGGTAACCTGGACTGCAACAGTGAATACACTCAAACATCTACATTTATGGTAGGTACACAACTGTACTATGTTCATCGTGTTTCACTGTTGCAGTCATTACACTTGGGTAGAATCCCAAAGCTGAGGTTGGGTGGCTGGGTCTAGATTGGATTTGGCGAGGCTAACAAGTACTGCAGAACTGCAGTGGCAAAGCCTGCTCTGGATTTGGAGTAGAGAGGTAGGTGGTAGTGCTTGGTAAAAAAGTGTGCACTGAGCTCCAGGTTGCAGCTTCTAAAATGTCTTTGGTTGATACCCCTCTGAGGAAAGCTGCTGCTCTGGTGGAATGAGGCCTAATGCCCTTAGGCACAGATTTGCCATGTTGTGCATAACAGAAGCAGATGCAGTGTCCTATCCATTTGGAGATTGTCTGCTTTGTAATAGGCTTTCCTTGTGGTCCTGCAGAATATGCAACAAACAGTTGCTCAGTCTTTCTGAAAGCTTTTGTTTTGTCCATGTAAAAACATAGCTGTCTGTGTATATCCAAAGCGTGCAGAAGTTTGTCCCCTTTATTCTGGGGATTTGGGTAGAAAGTAGGCAAATGAATTGTTTGATTTAAGGCCACATTGGAAACCACTTTTGGCATGAATGTTGGGTTTGTCTTGAGAGAAACCCTGTCCTGATGAAAGATGAGGAAAGGTTCCACAGCCATTAATGCCTGTAACTCTGAGACTCTTCTTGATGAAGTTATTGCTAGGAGCAGAGCAGTTTTCCATGACAAGTATTTTAGATCAGCAGTGCTGGGTGGTTCAAATGGAGGCAGTGTTAGTTTTTCTAACACAAAATTGAGGTCCCAAGTAGGAACTGGTGCTCTCCTAGGGGGTCTTATATTCTTTGCCCCTCTGAGGTACTGTCATAGCAGAGGATGTGAAAAAATAGGAGGATCCATATTGTAATGAGCTGAAATGGCAGAGGCATGGATTTTAATAGAAGAATAAGATAGGCCTTTGTCCAACATCTCAGTCAGGTATTGTAAAATCTGAGGTACATTAGGGACCAGTGAGTCGAGCCCTTGTGTCTGGTTCCAAGCACAGAATCTCTTCCATTTTTCTGCATAAGATTTCCTAGTGCTGGGCCTCCTGGCTTCCAAAATTACACCCATAACAGATTTAGAGAGAGGTGCAGTCTGATTGGCTACATTATCTGCCATGCTGCCAGGTTTAAGGTTCTGAGTTGAATGTGCAGAATCTGATTGTTTTGCTGTGTCAGAAGATGAGGGATTTGAGGTAGAGGGCAAGGTGGTCCTTGGGACAGAGTCTTTAGGATTGGGTACCAGTGCTGGCGTGGCCAGTCTGGAGCAATCAGGATTACTTTTGGCCTCTCTTGTTTGACTTTTAGAAGCACCTTGGTGAGAAGGGGCATCGGAGGGAAGGCACAGACTTGTCAGGTTTTTCCAGCTGAATGATGGAGCATCCACTTTCCGTGCTTGAGAGTGATAAGCCCTTGTGCAAAATTTCTGTATTTGGTAATTGTGAGGGGAGGCAAAAAGATCTATGTCTGGGCGTACCCATTCCCTTGTTATGTTGAACACTTGTGGATTTAGCTTCCATTCGTGAGGATCCATGAGATTTCTGCTTAGTTCGTCTGTCAGTGTATTTTTTGTTCCTGGCAGGAATTGTGCTTGCAGATGTACCTGGTAGGTCAGTGCTGTGTTCCACAAAGTCATGGCTTGTCTGCATAGGGGGTAGGAATGTGTGCCCCCTTGCTTCTTTATCTACCACATAACTGTGGTATTGTCCGTCTTTATTAATAGTTGTCCTGGATGTATTAGGTCCTTGAAGGCTGTCAGGGCATTCTGTACAGCTAGCATCTCTTTTTGATTGATGTGAAGATGCATTTGTTCCTTGGGCCACGTGCCCTGAATACATTTTCCTGCCATATGTGCTCCCCAGGCATAATCCAATGCATCTGTTGTTATTGTCTGCCTGGCTGTAATTAAGGTGAAAGGCTGTCCCTTGTTGTGGTGTCAGGCCTGGGACCACCATCGAAACTCCTGTTGTAGGCAGGGAATCAAAGTTATGATTGTCTCTAGGCTGTGACAATGCTGAGTCCAAACACTTTTTAGATGCCATTGTAGTTTCCTCATATGCAGTTTTGCATATGGAATTAGTAGAATGCAGGATGCCATGAAACCCAGGGCCTGCAGAATTTTTCTTCCAGGGAGCTGGGTCTTTGTTGCCATCATTTGAAAGTAATGAGTCAGTTGCCTTTGTTTGTCTGGCGTGAGATAAGCCACCTGGGCAGTTGTATTTAAGCTTGCACTCGGGAGTATTATCTCTTGAGAGGGCACTAGTTTTGATTTCTTTTTGTTTACTGTGTACGCTAGGCAAATTAGCAATCTTTTTACAAACGCCAGGTGCTTTAGAGGAATGTCCTTGCTCTCTGCTTGAATAAGGCAGTCATCCAAGTAGGGGTATATTTGAATTCCTTTTTGTCTGCAAAATGCAATTACTGGTGCCAGGCATTTTGTGAAGACCCTGGGTGAAGTAGATAAGCCAAAGGGCAGTGCAGAGAATTGGTAATGCATTGAGCCCGCTATAAATCTGAGGTATCTTCTGCACGACTGTCTGATTGGATCTCAAGGAGGCATACCTGCACGTCCCAAAGTAACTAGCCAAGCCTCCTTGCCCAGCAAGGGCAGAAGTTGTTGTAGTGTTAACATTTTGAATTTTGGAACATCCAGGAAGGTATTTAGAATTGACAGGTCCAGTATTGGTCTCCAGGCTTTGTCTTTTCTGGGTACTAAGAAAGGTCTTGAGTAAAATCCTTGTCCCTGTTCTTCTTGTGGAACTTTTTGAATAGCTCCCATATCCATAAGAGCAGCAATTTGTTTTTGTGCCTCTGCCCATTGGTTTTGTGGCAGGTTTGGCATACCTTTTGGTTTTGGATGCGTGTGGAAGTGGAACCTGTACCCCTGAGAAACTATATTCAGCACCCATTGGGTCTTGGGTGATCATGTGCCACTTTTTTGAGAAAAGTGCTAACTTTCCCCCTAGGGGTGCTGTCAGCTGTTAAGAGCTTGGCATTTGCAGGGGGAAGTCATTGTGACGGTTGTGATTTGCCTTCTCCTCCTTTGGGGGCTGAAGCACCCCATTGTTTAGGTCTGTAGGAGCCTTCTGGCTGAAATCTGCCTCTTGGGCGCCTGTATCTGCCCCTTTGTGGCCTGTCTGACACTGGTAAGGACCAATTCTTTGAAGGCCAGTTTCTGCTAAATCTAGGTGGTTGAACCTGTAAGAAATCTTTCACTGTTTGCATTGACTTTGCTTTATCCTCCATTTTCTTTAACACCTCTTCTGCCTTAACACCACACAAAGTATCATACTGTAGAGCAGATCCAATAATTTTACTTTAACATGGTCTGGTAAACTTTGTTCTTTCAACCAAGCATGTCTTCGAATAACTGAGCCTGTAACTGTGGCTCTACAAGAAGCCTCTAATTAATCAAAACCACATTGCAGAGTATGCTTTCCAACTTGTTCAACTGCATGCAATAAATCCTGCATTTCTTTACTGTCAGGACTTTCTATATTTGTAACCATTTTCTGCTTTAACAATGACATGAGATACTGTTGATATTTAAGCATGTGAAACTGACAGTTTAAAGCCCTTATAGCTAAAGTAGCAGAAGTGTAAACTTTTTTCCCCCATCTGTCCAGAGCTCTGGAATCCCTATCTGAGGGGACCGGAATTTTGGCAGTGGAAGCTTTAACCCCTTTAGGACCCTGAGAAATTGTTTCTGGGTCTGCAGCGGGGTTTTTGTAAAGAAATTTATGAGAGTCAGGGACCCTGTAGTACCTGTCTGGTTTTACTGGTGCAGGGAGTAAAGAATCTGGAGACCAACTGGATACAGAAAAAACATCATCTACAGTAGCAAGCACAGGGGGGGATAGCCAGGGGCCTGTGCTGAGGCAATAAAAGGACATCTCTTGAGCCTTTTCTTGGATTCTGAGTAATCCTGGCTCTCCCAATGGAAATGCTTCTTCATGGTGTGTAGGGTTTCCCCAAAAGAATAATCCTCAGGCGGTGAGGCTGAAGGAATGGACTCTTCAGCATCAGAGTCCTCATAGGGAGGGAGAGAATAGCCCTGATCAGAAGAATCAAAGGAAATGGAAACCTGATCAGAGGAATCATAATCAGTGTCTTGCCTATGCCTTTTGTCAAGAGGGGGATGGGAGCCCCTGATTAAAGTAATAAGGTCTTCGGCCATTTTAAGCATCTGTTTCTTTGGCATGGATGACTGTTCTGGAGAATGCTGCACTTGTTTCCTTGTCTTTAATGGTGTTTTGGACTTTGCCTTTGCTGTTGTAGTAGCCTTAATTGTAAGCTGTGATGGTCTGAAAACACCCTCAGAAGCCGGTGCCTACTCAGCGGCTCCGGACCCATCTGAGGGTATAGTTTCTGTAGGCCCAATACCTTGAGTTTCCACAGGCCTCGGTGTCTCCACGTGGCTGATGGTTAAGGCCTGTGGCTCTGAGGTAGCGGGTGTCTGGGGCTGCGAATGTGCCTCACTGAGACCCCGCGAACCGGCGACTGGCCTAGAAGAGGCTTTGTCGTCGGTTTTGGACCTCGGATGCCTGTCTTTTTCTTTGTCTTTGCGTTTTTTGTACATTCCGGTCGTCGGTTGTTCCGATGGCATTATATAATTAAATCGTCGTCCAAAATAATGTAAGGAAAAATCAAACCGACGTTTGATAGTGCGTTTATTGAATCTAGCACAAAACCGACTAGTGACGTCGTGGTCAGGGCCTAGGCAAGGAATGCAGTAAGAGTGAAAGCCCTTATGAGGTATGTGCTTCCCACAAGAAATACAATTATTAACTTTTACTGACATCGGTCTGGAGCAAGAAAAAGTTTCCCCAATGGGGTACTTAGCTTTATTGAAGACTTCGGTTCTGAAATTCAATTTTGAAAATCTCAGGAGTCGGACGACCGGCACTTGCGAACTGCTTTTTCTTCAGGCACCACGCGGCAAAAAAGACTGAAGAAAATGGCATCAGTTGCAACTTTTATACCCCTGGCACACTGACATCAGGGAAGATGCGACAGAAACCGATGCCAGACCAAGACTTTGGAACTCGGGCCGACTACGGGTCGCCTGCCAGCAGGATAACCCAAGTGTAATGACTGCAACAGTGAAACACGATGAACATCTGAAAGTGCATAGATCCTGCCCTGAAATGTAGATATTTCCTGCAAGATTCCCTGATTGGGATGTGTAGGTAGGCCTCTTTTAGGTCTTAGGGTGGTTAACCAAGCATCCTTGGAAAGCATAGGAAAAAGCTACTAGAGGGTGAGCATTCTGAATTTTGGTATCACCAAAAACGTGTTTAGAATGGGTCGATTGAGGATTGGGCACCAGGTGCCCTCTTTTCTGGGTACCAGGAAGAGTCTGGAATAGAAACCTTGGCCTATCTGGTCTGCAGGAACATGCTATATTGCCCTCATGGAGAAAGTACAGTTTTGTACCTACCATAAATGTAGATGTCCGATAGATATGCAACTGCAATCCTGACATATGGGTTGTCCTGCCTCTGGCAGCCCTACGGTCGGCCGGATTCCAATTTCGCCATCTTCTTCAGTGTTTCTTGCCCCAGATGCCAGGTGCCCTCCAAAGAAGGCTAAATTTGGTGAATGGATAAAAAATTCCAGACATGCACAACAGTAATAAACAGATACACCATAACAGATATCCCCAGCTAATAAAGGAAAGGGGGAATGGACCCAAAAGGAAAAATGCAGAGGGGTAGGAGGGAGGGAAAACCTGACTGCAGTTGCATATCTATCGGACATCTACATTTATGGTAGGTACAAAACTGTACTATGTCCTTCAAGAATGCAACTGCAGTCCTGACATATGGGTTGAATACCATAGCCAAGCTGGGGGTGGTAGGATCTAAGAAAGGGATGGTGTAGCTAAAATGCCCTGCAGGACTGCCGAAGCAAAGCCTGCTCGTGATCTGGAGTATAAAGGCAGGTTGTAGTGTTTGGTAAATGTATGCACGGAGCTCCATGTAGCAGCCTCTAGAATGTCCTTTGTAGCCACTCCTCTTAGAAAGGCTGTGGATGTGGCTATAGCTCTGGTGGAGTGTGGCCTAATATTGGCTGGCACACCTTTTCCATGGAAAGAGTAACAGAATCTGATGCAGTGTCCAATCCATTTTGAAATTGTGTGTTTGGAGATTGCCTTTCCTTGCACTCCAGCAGCATAAGCTACAAATAGTTGGTCAGACTTTCTGGTGGTCTTTGTTCTGTCCAAGTAGTAGCGTAATTGTCTGTGTATGTCCAAAGTGTGCAGCAGCCTTTCCCCTTTATTTTGAGGGTTGGGAAAGAAGGTAGGCAGGTGAGTTGCTTGATTTAGAGACACCCTGGATATCACGTTTGGCATGAATGAAGGATTGGTTCTTAGAGAAACTCTGTCCTGATGAAAAATGAGAAAGGGAGGTACTGCCATCAGGGCCTGTATCTCAGAGACTCTTCTTGCTGAGGTAACTGCCAACAGGAAAACCGTTTTCCAGGAGAGAAATTGCATTTCTGAAGATGCTGCTGGTTCAAAAGGAGGAAGAGTTAACTTTTCCAAGACGAAAGTGAGGTGCCATGCAGGTACTGGTGGTTTCCTGGGAGGTTTGATATTCTTTATCCCTCTTAGAAACTGTCTTAGCAAGGGATGTGAAAACACAGGTGGATCACAGTTGTATTTTGCTGAGATTGCTGAAGCGTGAATTTTTATGGAAGAATATGAGAGGCCACTATGAAACATTTCTGCCAAGTATTCTAATATCTGTGGTATGCTCATTACTGATGCATCTTGACCCTTGTTGGCATTCCAGATGATGAATCTCTTCCACTTGGCTGAATAGGTTTTTCTGGTGGAAGGTCTGCATGCCTCCAGCAAGATTTCTTGTACTTTTTCGGAAAGAGAGGTATGGGTGAAAGTCATGGAATCCTCTAAGCTGTCAGCTGCAATGTTTGCAGGTTTTGATGAACAGTCCTGTAATTGTGCTGTGTTAGAAGCAGAGGCCATTGAGGCAAGGGCCACGGTTTGGTGTGAGTTATGCTCAGTAGCAATGGATACCAGTGCTGCCTTGGCCAGTCTGGAGCTATCAAAATTCCTTTTGGTTGTTCTGCTTTGATCTTCAGTAACACCTTAGTCAGTAATGGTAGAGGAGGGAATGCATAAATTGTTAGGGAATTCCAGCTGAAGGAGAGGGCATTCGTTCTCCAGGCTAGAGGATGGTGCGTCCTTGAACAGAACTTCTCCAGGTGATGATTGATGTGAGAAGCAAAGAGATCTATGTCCGGTCTTCCCCATGGACTTGTTATTTGTGAGAAAATGTGTGGATGCAGCATCCATTCGTGCGGATCCAAGAAATTTCTGCTCAGCCTGTCCGCCAGAACATTGTCCTTGCCTGGAACAAACTGGGATTGCGAGTGGATGTTCAGTTTCAGGGACTTTTCCCAAAGAATCATTGTTAGTCTGCAGAGGGGGTAAGAGTGAGTGCCTCCCTGCTTGTTTATATACCACATGACAGTGGTGTTGTCTGTCCTTATTAGCAGATGACCTTGCTGAAGGGATTTCCCAAAGGCCTCGATTGCATCTATGACTGCCAACATCTCTTTCTGATTTATGTGCAGATGCATTTCCCTGGGAGTCCATCGCCCTTGAATGCATCTGTCCTCCATGTGCGCCCCCCATCCATGATCTGAGGCATCTGTTGTAATGGTTTGACTTGCTAGAGGTTTGTTGAAGACATGCCCCTGTTTAAATGACTTGCTTGAGCCCACCACAAAAATTCCCTTTGCAGGCATGGAATGAGTGGTATTACGTCTTCTAGATTTTGGCTGTGTTGAGACCATAAGTTTTTTAGGTACCATTGTAGCTTTCTCATGTGTAGTCTTGCCAGAGGTACCAGAAGAATGCAAGATGCCATGAACCCCAGGGCCTGCAAGATTTTCCTTGCGGTCAGCTGGGTGAGCTTTGCTAGGCTTTTGAAGTAATCTGGTAAATGTTCTTGTTTCTCCTCTGTGAGGAAAGCCATTTGTGATTGTGTGTCCAATTTGGCTCCTAGAAAAATAATCTGTTGGGATGGCAGTAGTCTTGATTTTTGAATGTTGACTGTGTATCCCAAAGCCTGTAGTAATTGAATGACATAATCCAAGTGTCTTATCAAGGTTTGTTTGCTGTCTGCTTGTATAAGGCAGTCGTCCAGGTAAGGGTATATTTGAATCCCTGGAGCCTGCAATGTGCAACTACTGATGCCAGGCATTTCGTGAATACTCTGGGCGCAGTAGATAAGCCAAACGGCAATGCTGAGAATTGATAATGCTCTGATCCTGCAAGAAATCTGAGGTATCTTCTGCAACTGTGTCTGATTGGGACATGCAGGTATGCCTCCTTGAGTTCCAGAGTAACCAGCCAAGACCCCTTGCCCAGCATGGGAAGGAGTTGCTGTAAAGTCAGCATTTTGAATTTTGGCACAAGGAGAAAAGTGTTTAGAGCGGACAAATCCAGTATAGGTCTCCATTGCTTTTCTTTTCTTGGAACAAGGAACAGTCTTGAATAGAATCCCTGGCCTTGTTCCTGTGGAGGAACCTTTTCTATTGCTTTTATTTGTAACAGCTTTGAAACTTGTATGAGTGCCTCTGCCCTTTGATTTTGTGGCAGGTTTGGCATGCCTTGTCTCGTTGGTAAGGTATGGAAGTGGAACCTGTAACCTTGGTCTACTATGTCCAGAATCCATTTGTCCTTGGTTAAAATGTGCCAGTTCTTTGAGAATAAGGATAATTTTCCGCCTAGAGGAGCTTCTCTGAGCCTTGGTCGGCGGGGTGAAAGTCAAGTCATTGTGATTGTCCCTGTGGTGCAGCTGAACTCCCTGCGCCACTTCTCTGATTTGGAGGTTGCCATTGGCGGCCCCTGTAAGAGCCTCAGTATTGCCCTCTACCTCGAGCACGCCTGTTCTTTCCCCTTTGAAACTTGTCAGTGTCTGGAAAGGACCAATTCTTGGAAGGCCAATTCCTGCTGAATCTAGGTGGCTGAACCTGTAGGAAATCCTTGACTGTCTGTCTGTACTGATTTAGCCTTTTCTTCAATAGACTTCAACACATCCTGTGCATTAGCACCAAAAAGCTTCTGTTTGTCCAGAGGTGCATCTAGGAGTTTTACTTTAACATGGTCTGGCAGTGGCTGTTCTTTGAGCCAAGCATGTCTACATATAACGGCCCCTGTCATAGCTGACCTACATGAAGCTTCCAATGCATCATAACCACACTGAAGAAAATGCTTGCTAACCTGCTGAGTGTTATGAACCAAATCCTGCAATGCCTTTCTATCTATAGGCTCAGGAGAGGCTAGCTTTTTCTGCAAATCATCCATTAAGTAATCCTGGTACTGAAACATATGAAAAAGACAGTTAAGTGACCTCATGGCAAGGGTGGAAGAGGTATAAACTTTTTTGCCCCATCTCCAGTGACCTTGATTCCCTGTCTGCGGGCAAAGGGTTTTGGCGAGGAAGTAGCCACTCCTTTGGGCCCCTGAGAAATAGTTTCTAGATCCACAGAGTGGGCCTTAAAGAGATGCTTGTGAGTTTCAGGAACCCTGTAATATCTGTCTGGCTTGACAGGAGCAGGAGGGAGAGAATCAGGGGAAGCAATGGAGTCTGAGTATACATCATCCAAGACATCCAACACTGGAGGAACAGCTAATGGTCTGTGCTGGGGTAACTTGAGGAAGGTACGTAGCCTTTTCCTGGAGTCAGAAAATTCATGGCCCTGCCACTGAAAATGTTCTCTCATGGAGTGGAGAACTTCTCCGAAAGAAATATCCTCTGGAGGGGAGGCAGAAGGAATTGATTCCTCAGCATCAGAGTCCTCGTAGGCCTGGAAGGATTCTTCCTGGGTATCTGAGTGCTCAGAATCCCTAGAGGCTTCATCTGAAGAGAGGGTATCTGGCTGTTCTGTCCTAGGCCTTTTATCTGCAGGAGGCTGAGAACCTCTGTCTGGGTGTGACTGAGAACCTCTGATTAGAGAGATTAGATCTGCAGCTAGGGTCATGATCTGTTTATCAGAAGAAAGGCTCTGGGAACTAGTTTTAGGAGGATGGGCCTTAGCCTGGCTGGCAGCCTTAGCATGTTTGTAGGCCTTGATGGACATGGAGACCGGAGGCCTAGCTGCCCCACGTGCAGGAGTAACTTTATCCACTGGTATGGTGTCAGGTAATTCTAGAGCTTCGGTTTCGGGAGGAAAATCAACAACAGGCATCGGGGAAACCTCCGGGACCGAAGTATGCAGTAAAGCGGTGTCGTCGGCCTGGAGTGGTTGAATTACCGCCTCTGAAGAGGCCGATGCACTTGCGGTAGGCTTAGGTGTGGTATCGGTGGACGACGCGGGCCAAGGATGTCGGTCCCGGTCCTTACGCTTTTTGGAAATATGTGCTGTCGGTTGTTCCGACGGCATGGTATAAGCGTAATTTTCACCAAAAGTCTTCGGCAAATTCTGCCCGGCGCCTGAGTGTGCGCTTATTAAAGCAAGCACAGGCAGCATAAGCTGAGACGTCGTGGTCTGGGCCCAGGCAGGGAAGGCAGTAAGAGTGGAAGTCCTTATGAGGTATTTGTTTACCACAAGACAAACAATTGTTAACCTTTTCAATTTTTTCTGACATCGGCTGAGGCAAGAAAAATGTTCCCCAACGGGGTACTTAGCTTTTTGATGACTTCGGTAACTGAAAACACAGGAGCTGACCGACCGGCACTTGCGAACTGCTTCTGCTTTGGGCACCGCGCGGCAAGAAAGACTGAAGAAGATGGCGTCGGCGGATGCCTTTATACCCCAGCCGCTCTGACGTCGGGGAGTAGGCGACATCGGCCGACGCCAGACCCGGACTTTGGAATCCGGCCGACCGTAGGGCTGCCTGAGGCAGGACAGCCCATATGTCAGGACTGCAGTTGCATTCTTGAAGGACATCAGGGAATGGACTTGCTTTTTGGCCTCTGCCCACTGGTTTGGAGTAACATCTGGGAACCCTTTTGGGGATGGCAGAGTGTGGAAATAAAATTTGCATCCCTGAGACACTATGTTGAGGATCGATCAGTTGTTAGTAATAGAGACAGGTGGGCAGAGGTAAGGGGTAGAGTTGTAAAGTCATTGTGAGTTCTTACCATAAGGGGGTGGCTTAGTACTCCCTGTTTTTGAAGAGGAGAAACTCCATTGCTTAGATCTCTGCATTCCCTGGGACTGCTGTCTGGGGGGGATCTGCTTCCCCTGGGTCTTGGCTGAGCTAGCCTGGAGGGGGTTGGAAAGGACCAGTGCTTGGAGGGGCAATGCCTACTGAACCTTGGTGGCTGGACCTGTAAAACGTCTGTCTGCATAGATTTAGCTTTTTCTTCCATCTTTTTTAAGACCTCTTCTGCCTTGGTGCCAAACAAACTGTCTTTGTTCAATGGTGCGTCCAATAATTTTGATCTGACATGGTCTGGCAAGGTCTGTTCCTTAAGCCAAACATGCCTTCTAAGGAAAGAACCAGTGACTGCTGCCCTGCATGATGCTTCTAGGGTGTCAAAGCCACATTGCAAGGTGTGCTTTGTAAATTGGCTTGCAGAATGCCTAAGCTCTTGTAATTCTTTATTTTCTGCAGAAGCAGGAAAGGAAGATATTCTTTGTTTGAGGAGTTCCATGGTATGCTGCTGCTATTTCAGCATGTGGAACTGACAATTTAGTGCTCTAATGGCAAGAGTTGCAGAGGTGTATATTTTTTTACCCCATCTGTCTAAAGCTCTGGAATCCCTGTCTGAGGGGGTGGGATTATTAGCTGAGGTTGCTTTAATTCCCTTAGGTCCTTGGCAGATTAATTCTGGGTCAGCAGTAGGATTTTTGAAAAGGAATTTATGAGAGTCAGGGACTCTGTAGTACCTGTCAGGTTTCCTGGGAATAGGAGGAAGGGTGTCAGGAGTCAAACTGGATTCCATAAAAACATCATCCACAACAACCAGGACAGCAGGAATGGATAAAAGTCTGTGCTGTGGTAAACCTAAGAATTCCAGAGTCTCTTTTTTTGACTGAGGACAGTCCTGACATTGCCAGTGGAAATGCTCCCTTAAAGTATGCAGGGTTTCACCAAATGAAAAATCCTCTGGAGGAGAGGCAGAAGGAAAGGGGTTGCTTGTCTTCATATTCAGAAGCCTCAGTCATCGGACTCCTGTTCAGAAAAAACTACTGGGACAAGTCTCTTTCTTTCGGAAGGGCTAGCTTGGGTCATCGTTTTTTTTAGGCGTAGTTCATACCCTGGGCCTTAGAAACTCAGTAGTTTTAGAAAGAACTGAAGACGCGAAAGAAGTCATCGGGTTGTGTCAAGTATCGGTAGCACGAAGAACTTCCTCGGAAGCCAGTGCCTGCTCAGCGGCTCTGGACCCATCCAAGGTAGAGACATCTGCAGGATCCTTAGTCGAAGAAGAGTCTCGCTGCATACCGGACACCCGAACGGGTCTCAGTAGCGGCCTGTGAATCCACAGAAGCGGGCATCAGGGTCTGCGAAAGCACCTCACTGAGGACCGGAGAACTGATGACTAGCTTAACGGAAGCGTCGTTGGCAGTTTTGGACCTATTCGGCCTGTCTCTGTCTTTATCCTTACATTTTTTCAGAAGATCGGTAGTCAGATGACTTACTGAAGTCATATCGGAATATGAGGACCGACAGCGAAAATATTTAGCTACAATAAGGGCCCAATGATGTATAGTTCTGGTGTTGAACAAAGCACAAAAGCGACAGTGAGGGACGTCATGGTCTGAGCCTAAACAGGTGATGCAGTAAGAATGGAAGTCTCGGTGTGGTATTTGCTTTCCACAGACGAGACAAATGTTAACTTTTTCTGACATCGGTTAGAGCAAGAAAAAAGGATCCCCAATGGTGTACTTGGCTTTAGAAGACTTCAACTTCAATTTGGAAATGAAAACTCAGGTAGCAGCCGACCAGCACTCATGCAAACTGCTCTGCTTTGGGCTCCTTGGCAAGAACTGATGTAATGGCGTTGGCTGCCTGACTTTATACCACTGACGAACTGATGTCAGTCCTGGAGCAACAGCAACCGACGCCAGAATACTAATCCTCCTATATTTGGGCCGACTGAGGGCTACCCCTGGCAGGATAACCCAAGTGTGATGACTGCAACAGTGAAACACGAAGAACATCTCTGGGTGTGCAGCAGCTGGGTGAACCCTGCTATACCAGAACATACAATCAATGATAGGAGGCACTTATTCCCTCAAACACAGGTACTGAAAATTATACGAATTATGCCAATCATGGGATATCACAAGAGGAAATCCTAACAGGTACTCACGGAAGAGAGCCTTCAGAGTTGTTCTGCATAATGTCCCAGTTCTTATCTTGCACAATCACAAATCAAATGCTGCAGTACACACAAAGCAAACTGCAGTTTCTATGACTCTACACATCAGTACAGTGATAATTCCAATTTCACAATGCAATCTTCTGTGTAGATACTGAGCTGATGGAATCTATTAGTTTTAGAACAGGAAAACAATTAAGAGACCAGAAATGAGAGATTGCAAGACACAGAAAAAATATTACCGGCAGCATAAGTGATTTTTAGACTATATTCCTTCTTATAAATCACCTGCTTTACAATTTCATTTGTGCTATTTAAATAGCAATATAATATGCAAAAGTTTTAATGAGCTTAAAAATGTATGTTATTTCTTTACCTGATTTTTAACAAAAGGTGAAATATACAGAGATCATTTAGTTCACCACCCTGAAAATATGACTATTCCACGTGCATAGTTGCATAAATCAATAAAACATAAAATTTAGGAGATAACTGTGAGAGTGTACTGTAATTATCTTGCAGGCCTGAGCCAGCTGTTTTCCACTCCTAGGTATGCTGAAATTACTTTGCCTCTTACATACAATTATGATGCACCAGGAAAAGCACAAACACAGTCTCCATTCAAGTCTATTAGATTTTCACAGCATTTAAAAGCATTTTACGTTACTTTTCTAAACATTTATCCACCACTGAAATAACTCCAACACCCTCACACAAAACACTAAAATCTGCTGCCATATCGGTCATACTGTGCTAGCTGATGTTGTAGGGCTGAATGCTCATCACTTACAGTGATTATAAAACACCAGCGTTTGCAAAATTAATTTTGCTGCACCAGCTTTTCTTAAAGGACCACTTCATGTAGAAACTGAAAAAGTACAGTTGTGTACACTTACCATAAATGTAGATGTTTGAGTGTATTCACTGTTGCAGTCATTACATTTTGGTAATCTGTTGGCAGGTTGCCCTCAGTCGGCCTGAATAACAAAGTCTTGGGTCCTGCTTCGTTTGTTGTCTCCTATTCCATGACGTCAGGTCGTCAGGTGTATAAAACATGCAGCAGACACCATTTTAATCAGTTTTTCTTGCCCCAGATGACAGGTGCCCATCAAATGGGGAGCAAAAATATATATAAATGAACTGTAAATATATAAATGCACCTTAGAAACATAAAATTTACCTTCAACTAAAAGCAAATACACCACAAAGGCTTTTGAGTATAGTGAAGGAAAGAAAAGGTATAGAATGGGGGATGGCGAGTGGGTAACACGGACTGCAACAGTGAATACACTCGAACATCTACATTTATGGTAAGTGTACACAACTGTACTATGTTCTTCGTGTTTCACTGTTGCAGTCATTACATTTGGGTAGAATCCCAAAGCTATGGATGGGAGGAGGGAACTAAACAGCATAAGGAGGAGCTATAAGGCCCTGCAGGACTGCAGTGGCAAAGCCTGCCCTGAATTTAGAGAAGAGAGGTAAATGATAATGCTTTGTGAACGTATGAACAGAGCCCCAAGTAGCAGCTTCTAGAATGTCTTTGGTTGGGACCCCTCTGAGAAAAGCTGCTGAAGTAGAGGCAGCCCTGGTGGAATGGGATCCAATCCCCTTGGGCACAGGTTTACCATGGTACAAACAGCAGAAATGAATGCAGTGTCTTATCCATTTAGAAATAGTCTGCTTTGATATAGCCTTTGATCCTGCAGCAAATGCTACCAGTAGTTGCTCAGACTTCCTTAGAGATTTTGTCCTGTTTAAGTAGAATCTTAGTCGTCTGTGTACATCCAGTGAATGCAGAATCTGCTACCCCTTGTTCTGCGGATTTGGGAAAAATGTTGGCAGGTGAATGGTCTCGTTAAGAGCCACACTGGATACCACCTTAGGCATAAAAGAAGAACTGGTCCTGAGGGCCACCCTGTCATGATAAAATATAATGAAAGGCTCCACTGCCATGACAGCCTGTAGTTTTGAAACCCTTGTTGCTTAAGTGACTGCCAAAAGAAAAGCTGTCTGCCAAGATAGAAATTTTACATCCGCAGTAGCTGCTGGCTCAAAAGGAGGCAGTGTGAGTTTTTCCAGCACAAAATTGAGGTCTCATACAGGAGTTGGTGTTCTCCTGGGAGGCCTTAAATTTTTGGCCCCTCTGAGATACTGTTTAAACAGTGGATGAGAACAGATGGGAGGCTCTGTGTTGTAATGAGCCAAGATGGCAAAGGCATGGATTTTTTATCGAAGAAAAAGATAGGCCCTCGTCAAGCATCTCAGTTAAGTATTGTTCCAAACACAGAATCTCTTCCATTTATCAGCATAAGATGTTCTAGTACTAGGCCTTCTGGCTTCCAAAATGACATCCATCACAGGTTTACTGAGAGATGTGGTTTGAATAATTAGTTGATTAGCCATGCTGCAAGATTCAGAGTTTGGAGTGGAGTGTGCAGAATTTGATAGTTCTGCTGAGACAGTAGATGAGGTAATTTGAGGCAAGTACCACAGAGGAAGGTGTGACATATTCCTTAGAAGCGGGTACCACTGCTGGCGAGGCCAGTCCGCAGCAATTAGGATAATTTTAGTTTTTTCTTGTCTGACTTAGTAAGACCTTGGAGAGTAGAGGCAGAGGGGGAAAGGCATCAACTGATAGGTCTTTCCAGCTGAATGTTAGAGCATCCACTTTCCATACTTTTTTATGATGAGTTCTTGTGCAGAATTTGTCCAACTGATAGTTTTAGGGAGAGGCAAATAGATCTATGTCTGGGCTCCCCCATTTCTGTGTTAACATGCTGAAGATTTGTGGATCCAGTTTCCATTCATGCGGGTCCATAAGATTTCTGCTTAGGTTGTCTGCCAGAGTATTTTGCTTTCCTGGCAGGAACTGAGCTTGAAGATGTATTTGGTAAGTCAAGGCTATGTTCCACAAGGCCATGGCTAGTCTGCAAAGGGGGTAGGAATGTGTATCCCCCTGCTTGTTTATGTACCACATAATTGTGGTGTTGTCCGTCTTTAATCAGTAGTTGTCCTGGATGAAGTAAGTCCTTGAAGGCTGTCAGAGCATTCTGAACAGCAAGCATTTCTTTCTGGTCGATATGCAGATGGCATTTGGTTTGGGCTCCATTTGCCCTGAATTCATCTCCCTGCCAGGTGGGCTCCCCAAGCATAGTCTGATGCGTCTGTAGTTAGGGTTTGGGTGGCAGGGGGGTAGAGTGAATGACGGTCCCTTGTTTTGGTGACATGTCTCTGCCCACCAAAGAAACTCCTGTTGTAGGCAGGGAATGAATCATTTTTTCCAGGCTGTGACAATGTTGACTCCATAAACTTTTTAGGTACCATTGAAGTTTCCTCATATGTAGTCTCGCATATGGAATTAGTAGAATGCAGAATGCCATGAACCCCAAAGCCTGCAGAATTTGTCTTGCAGTTAACTGTTTTTTGTTGCCATTTGTTTGAAGTATGTTGTCAATTGCATTTGTTTGTCTGGAGTGAGGTAAGCCATCTGGGCAGTTGTATTCAAGCTTGCATTCAGGAATGTAATTATTTGAGAGGGTACCAGTTGTGATTTCTTTTCATTTATGGTGTACCCTAGGCATGCTAGAAGCCTTTTTACAAACGGCAAATGCTGAAGTAAAGAGTGTCCTTGTCCTCTGCTTGAATAAGATAATCGTTCAGATACGGATAAATTTTAATGTTTCTTTGTCTGCAAAATGCAATTATTGGTGCCAGGCACTTTGTAAAGACCCTGGGCACAGTAGATAAGCCAAAGGGCGGTGCAAAGAATTGGTAATGCAAAAAACCTGCTTTGAAGCGGAGGTATCTTCTGCATGATTCCCTTATTGGGATATGCAAGTATGCCTCTTTTAAGTCTAGAGTTATTAACAAAGCATTCTTACCTAGCATAGGCAGTAGCTGTTGTAAAGTCAGCATTTTGAATTTTGGAATGTCCAGGAATGTGTTCAGAATCGATAAATCCAATATTGGACGCCATGAATTGTCTTTTCTGGGTACCAGGAAAAGTCTTGGATAAAATCCTTGTCCTTTTTCCTTTTCTGGGACCGGTTGAATAGCCCCCATATCCATGAGGGACATGACTTGTTTCTGGGCCTCTGCCCACTGGTTTTGTGTCAGATCTGGCCATCCATTTGGAATTGGCAAAGTATGGAAATGAAATCTGTACCCCGGGATACTATGTTTAATACCCACTTGTCCTGGGTAATTAACTGCCAATTTTGAGCATGAAGTGCTAGTTTTGCCCCCAAGGGGGCTGCCAAAAGATAACTGCTTGGAGATGGTAGAGAAAAGTAATTGAGACTGCTTACTGTAGGGTTGTGCTTTGTTTCTTCCAGATTTGGAGGTGGAGGCACCCCATTGCTTTGACCTGTAAGAACCCCATGATTGATATCTGGAGCCTTTTGAGCACCTGGGTTTGCACTGAGTGGCTCTGATGGACACAGGAAAGGACCAATTTTTAGTAGGCCAGTGCCTACTGAACCTGGGTGACTGCACTTGCAAGAAATCTTTTACAGTTTGCATAGATTTAGCTTTGTCTTCCATTTTCTTTAAAACCTCTTCTACCTTATTACCAAACAGAGTATCATGCTGCAAACGGGCATCCAACAAAACATTATCAGGCAGATTTTGCTACTTGAGCCAGGCATGCCTTCTAATCACAGATCCAGTAACAGCGGCCCTACAAGAGGCCTCCAAGGAATCAAAACCACATTGCAAAGTATGCTTTCCAACCTGTTCTGCTGAATGCAATAAATCCTGCAACTCTATTTTCCACGCAATCAGAAATCAACATCATTTTCTGTTTCAGTAAGCCCATAACATGCTGTTGATATTTAAGCATATGAAACTGGCAGTTTAAAGCCCTGATTGCCAAGGTTGCAGACGTATAAATCTTCTTACCCCATCTATCCAGCGCCCTGGAATCTCTATCAGAAGGGGTAGGATTTTTGGCTGTAGAAGCCTTAGCACCCTTGGGACCCTGAGAAATAGTCTCAGTATCACCAGAGGGATTTTTGAAAATAAATTTGTGAGAGTCAGGAACCCTGTAATATCTGTCTGGCCTACTAGGAGCCGGAGGCAGGGAATCAGGAGTAATGCTTGATTCCAAGAGCACATCATCAATGTCTAATACAGGAGGAATTGCCAAAGGCCTATGCTGAGGAAGAAGAAAATCCCTAAGCCTCTTTTTTGATTCAGAGAAGTCCTGACTCTCCCAGTGAAAATGTTCCCTTAAAGTATGCAAAGTCCCTCCAAAAGAGTAATCCTCAGGAGGAGATGCAGATGGGATGGATTTCTCTGCATCAGAATCCTCATAGGGAGGAATAGAAAATTCCTGATCAGAAGAAATGGAAACCTGATCTGAAGATTCATAATCAGTGCCTTGCCTAGGCCTCTTAGCCGGGGGGGGGGGGGGGGGGGGTTGGGAATCCCTGATCAAGGCAATTAAATCCTACGCCATTTTGATCATTTGTTTTTTAGGCATAGGGGCCTGAGCACATGGCTCATGCATCGAATTTTTAGACATAGAAGTTGTTTTTGACCTTGTTTTTGTTGCTGGCGTCTGTTTAATGTAAAAAAGTTGAGACATGAAAACACCCTCAGAAGCCGGTGCCTGCACAGCGGCCCCAGACCCATCCAAGAGAGAGACATCCGGGGGTTCAATACTTTGCGAATCTCGCGGCATACCGGACTCCGAATGGGTCTCGGTAGAAACCTGCACCTCAAAAGTAGCGGGTATCAGGGGCTGCGAAAGTGCCTCACTGAGTATCGGCGAACCGGCGACTGGCTTAGGAAAAGCTTTGTCGGTTTTGGACCTTGATGGTCTGTCTCTGTCTTTTTCCTTGCGTTTTTTGTGAACTCCAGTATTCAGATTGCTAACAGACGACATTTCAGGGTAGTTAAATCTTGAACCAAAATATTTAGAAGCGAAAATATACCGACGTTTAATAGTGCGTTGGTTAAATTTAGCACAAAACCAACAGCAAGGCACATTGTGATCAGGGCCTAGGCAAGGAATACAGTAAAAATGAAAATCCTTATGAGGTATTTGCTTCCCACAAGTAATACAATTAACTTTTACTGACATTGTTAAGGAGCAAGGAAAAGTTTCCCCAACGGGGTACTTAGCTTTAGTTTGAAGACTTCGGTTCTGAAACTTGAATACGAACATTTCAGGAGTCGGCCGACCTGCACTTGCAAACTGCTTCTGCTTTGGGCACTGTGCGGCAAGAAAGACAGATTAAATGGCGTTGGCTGCATGTTTTATACCCCTGATGACCTGACGTCATGGAAGAGGAGACAGCAACTGACACAGGACCCAAGACTTTGTTATTCAGGCCGACTGAGGGCAACCTGCCAGCAGATTACCCAAATTTAATGACTGCAACAGTGAAACACGAAGAACATCAATAAATCTTTTTCTGTCATAAAGTTTTACTCCATCCAAACATGCCCGAGCAAAATAAATGAAAGTGATATACTAACCATAATGCTAGATACTTGTTCTTCTCCACCTGTCTCGAAAGATGGATCTATCTGCCTCAAGGTGGATACAAGCCATCAATATTAATACAGCTGTCTCCAGCACTTGAGCTCCCCTCTCGCCATAATGACCTGCTGTGGCAAAAGTATCTCAAACTGAGTTTTTCTTAGACAGAAATTGCAGGGACAAACTAAACCCCAACTTAAAGAAGTGCAAATAACAGGAAGATGTATTGCCAGAGTGAAGGCTTCAGATCTGGTCAGTTAAGAATCTTCAGAACAGAAAACCCCTACAAGGCTAAAATGACATGTTGGAAGGTGAGGGGTGATAAGGCATTGAGACTGAGAGAGGAAAACAACAAGCTCAAGTATTACGCTAAGTTCATAACCTTTGCATTCTTGGATGGTATCATCTCAGGATGCCTCCAAGTATGGTAGAACAGAAGGATATTTTGAATATGGAAAATTAATTCTAACTTGTAGTGTTGCATAAAGGTATATATACTCAGCCAATTTGCTGCAACATAAATATCATCCATCAAAAATGTTTGCAAAATCATACACTCATAAGGCCTTCTTCACATATGTCCACAATCTCAAAGGAAGCACTCATATCTATTCAGAACTGGTGGTCAAGGACATCACATATACAAATGCCGTAGATATAGCAAACTTGCTGGCTGACCGATTCAGTAAAAACTTCACCCCTCTGTCCCCCCCATCAGTAAATCAAGACATTCCCAGTACCTACCCCCCTTCCCCATATATCTAGGGAACAGGTCGTCACTGCTCTCTCAAAGACAAAAAAATACAGCCTCCATGGGACCACATAACATCCCCTGGTGCATCCTACATGAACTCAGGCAGGAACCTGAAGCACTATTTGGCACCCTACTCAACCAAAGCCTGAGTACCTGCTTTGTCCCACCTTAGTGGAGGACAGTCCCTGTCATCCCTTTGCACAAAGGTGGAGCTTCCACCGATCTGGGAAATTACAGACCCACCAACCTAACTAGCTTGATCTGCAAGGCCATGGAACAGATCATGGACCTCATTAATAAAGACACTGGCGACCTCCAAACACCTGATCCTACACAGTTTGGCTAAATCAAGGGGAGGTCATGTCTGTTAAATTTGGTCGACTTCTTTGGGACCGTCACCAAAGCCATGGACTAGGGGAAGGCGGTGCACACTGCCTACCTTGACCTGGCCAAAGCCTTCGACACTATTCCCCACTCAAGCATAATAGATAAACTCTCTCAACTAGGCATCAAGCCGTATGTTAAAGATGGGTAGCTAAATAACAAAATGTACCTAGTCAAAACAGGGGAAGCCACCTCAAGCAGCAGACCCGTAACAAGTGGCACATCCCAGGGTTCGGCCTTGGGGACTCTGTTATTTGGGATATACTTTTCTGAGGTACAAGCTAAAACCAGTGGGCTATGGCTGACCAGGTTTGCAGATGGCTGCAAGCTGGGCACTGTCATCAAGCTCCCCTAGTGATGTGGGCATCCTCCAAGTGGGTCTCGCCCAAACAAATGACTGGTGCTACAAACATGGCCTCAAGCTGAATACCAAAAAATGAATCATCATTCGGCCTCAAGCTGAATACCAAAAAATGAATCATCATTCCCTTTGGGGAGAGGGACGTCCCCACAAATTACCACATTAATAACAATGTCCTAAACACACAATCAGTCATGAGGGATGTCGCCACCCAGGTTGATAGCAACCTGACTTCTGACCACCATACGTTGCTTCCATTGTAAGGAAAGCTTTCTACATGGCCCACCTCATAAGTAAGGTTATCTCATCCAGGGACAAGGACGTCATAACACCCATGTATTTTTCCCTTATAAGGCCCATTATTGAGTACAACACCCCATTCAGCATGTACCTCGCAAAGCACATGCAGCAGCTGGAGAGACCACAGAAGTTCCTTACCAGAAGAATCCAGGGCCTCAAAAATCTCCCATACACAGGTTAAA